>NC_142808.1:50073397-50144233 GCF_049724085.1 Artemia sp. Qi Xiang Cuo | reverse complement strand
ATATATATATATATATATATATATATATATATATATATATATATATATATATATATATATATATATATATATATATATATTGAGTTATTTAGGTGAATTTATTGATATTGGCTGTAGTAGTCGTTTGTTCTCAGAGCTTTGTTTCTTCTGGAATACATTATGAAAATATCAGGTAGCCTAAAGTTGTAGTTTAAACACTTCTTGCTATCATGGAAAGCAGTTGAGTTAGGTGAATGACACTGTTAGAAATGAATCCAGGGTCAAAAATATTAGAGCCAATTGAAAATGACAATGAAAAATGAGTCATAAAGTATCAAAACGAAGGTAGGGGAACACAGGTTGGAATGGGGTACCAAGTTTAAAATATTTTTTATTAATTAGGAGGAGTCAATATAAAAGGCAACAAAATTTCATAAAAGTACCTTATATTGCTGTAAAAAAAGTTTTACACTCATTTTTTAATTAGTGAATACAATTATTGTTTATTTAATTAAAATATAAAAAATTTCAAATACCCCGTTCTGCCCCCTATTCGGGACAAAACAGGGTGGTAGTTAAAACAGTACATCTAACTAAGTAAAACTGTTATTTGGCTTTTTATTTATTTTGATTAAGGATACAACTCTATTTTAAACTTTTTTCTTCATCGAATTAATTTGATTATGATTATTAAATTAATTATTAATCTAATAAATAAAAATAAAACTATAATTTGACTTTTTTCCATTTTGCTTCAGCCAAAAAAGCTAGTTTAAACATATTCTTTCATGAAATTAATCTCATCCTGAATTACAAAATTACAAGGATAGCTTCATCGTCCTCGCTATCAATTCTTGCACATGAATTGTAAGCCCTTTTTTTACATATGGAACAGGCAACTCAGCCCTCAGTTGACCTTGAGTACATCTCACAACAATATAAAAATTCACAGTCGGAAAACTCGTAGGAATCACTGCCGTAAGTTTTAGGTTGTTTCTTTATCTTCTTGTTTTTTTTTCTTGGCACTTTTTCCCTCTTATTCAGGCACTTTCCTTCTGATTTTAAAGTTTCCGTTGTGTTCTCCTTATTATAAAGTATCTTCAGTGCTCTTTCTGTCTTGGCAATCTCCTTTTATTTTTTTGCTTTTATAGCATCCTCTAACTCATTCTTGTGTGTGAAAAACTACTGCATTAAAAAAAAAATTAAATTTATCATACGACCTAAATTATTTCATCAGATACGCCAGCACTCATAAACGATCCTTTTGAAATTCTGCTAACAACATCGATGCTCAAGGTAAAAGTTTGAATCAAACACTTTTAGGATATCGAGTGTCTTTACTGAAAAACAACTGCATTAAAAAAAATAAATTAAATTTACATACGACCTAAATTGTTTCATAAGATACGTCAGCACTCATAAACGATCCTTGTGAAATTCTGCTAACAACATCGATGCTCAAGGTAAAAGTTTGAATCAAACAATTTTAGGATATCGAGTGTCCTTACTGAAAAACTACTGCATTAAAAAAAATAAATTAAATTTATCACACTTTTAGGATATCGAGTGTCCTTACTAAAAAACTACTTCATTAAAAAAAAATTTAATTTATCATACGACCTAAATTATTTCATCAGATACGCCAGCACTCATAAACGATCCTTTTGAAATTCTGCTAACAACATCGATGCTCAAGGTAAAAGTTTGAACTAAACACTTTTAGGATATCGAGTGTCCTTACTGAAAAACTACTGCATTAAAATATAAACTAAATTGATCATACGACCTAAATTATTTCATCAGATACACTAGCACTCATAAATGATCCTTTTGAAATTCTGCTAACAACGTCGATGCTCAAGGTAAAAGTTTTAATCAGACACTTTTAGGATATCGATTGTCCTTACTAAAAAACTACTGCATTAAAAAAAAAATAAGTTAAATTTATCATACGACCTAAATTATTTCATCAGATACGCCAGCACTCATAAACGATTCTTTTGAAATTCTGCTAACAACATCGATGCTCAAGGTAAAAGTTTGAATCAAACACTTTTAGGATATCGAGTGTCCTTACTAAAAAACTACTGCATTAAAAAAAAAATTAAATTTAACATACGACCTAAATTATTTCATCAGATACGCCAGCACTCATAAACGATCTTTTTGAAATTCTGCTAACAACATCGATGCTCAAGGTAAAAGTTTGAATCAAACACTTTTAGGATATCGAGTGTCCTTACTGAAAAACTACTGCATTAAAAAATAAATTAAATTGATCATACGACCTAAATTATTTCATCAGATACGCCAGCACTCATAAATGATACTTTTGAAATTCTGCTAACAACATCGATGCTCAAGGTAAAAGTTTGAATCAAACACTTTTAGGATATCGAGTGTCCTTACTGAAAAACTACTGCATTAAAAAAAAAAATTAAATTTAACATACGACCTAAATTATTTCATCAGATACACCAGCACTCATAGACGATCCTTTTGAAATTCTGCTAACAATATCGATGCTCAAGGTAAAAGTTTGAATCAAACACTTTTAGGATATAGAGTGTCCTTACTGAAAAACTGCTTAAATAAAAGAAATAAATTAAATTTATCATACGACCTAAATTATTTCATCAGATACGCTAGCACTCATAAGTGATTCTTTTGAAATTCTGCTAATAACATCGATGCTCAAGGTAAAAGTTTGAATCAGACACTTAGGATATCGAGTGTATTTAATAAAAAACTACTGCATTAAAAAACAAAAATTAAATTAATAATACTAACTAAATTATTTCATCAGATACTCCAGCACTCATACATGATCATTTTGAAATTCTTCTAACAACATCGATTCTCAAGGTAAAAGTTTGAATCAGACACTTTTAGGATATCGAGTGTCCTTACTGAAAAACTACTGCATTAAAAAAATAAATTAAATTTATCATACGACCTAAATTATTTCATCAAATACGCCAGCACTCATAAACGATCCTTTTTAAATTCTGCTAACATCATCTATGCTCAAGGTAAAAGTTTGAATCAGAAACTTTTAGGATATCGAGTGTCCTTACTTAAAAACTATTGCATTAAAAAAAAAATAAAATTAAATTTAACATACGACCTAAATTATTTCGTCAGATACGCCAGCACTCATAAATGATCCTTTTGAAATTCTGCTAACAACATCGATGGTCAAGGTAAAAGTTTGAATCAAACACTTTTAGAATATCGAGTGTCCTTACTGAAAAACTACTGCATTAAAAAATAAATTAAATTGATCATACGACCTAAATTATTTCATAAGATACGTCAACACTCATAAAAGATCCTTTTGAAATTCTGCTAACAACATCGATGCTCAAGGTAAAAGTTTTAAACAAACACTTTTAGGATATCGAGTGTCCTTACTGAAAAACTACTACATTAAAAAATAATTTAAATTGATCATACGACCTAAATTATTTCATCAGATACGCCAGCACTCATGAAAGATCCTTTTGAAATTCTGCTAACAACATCGATGCTCAAGGTAAAAGTTTGAATCAAAAACTTTTAGGATATCGAGTGTCCTTACTAAAAAACTACTGCATTAAAAAAAATAAATTAAATATATCATACGATCTAAATTATTTCATCAGATACGCTAGCACTCATAAACGATCCTTATGAAATTCTGCTAACAACATCGATGCTCAAGGTAAAAGTTTGAATCAAACACTTTTAGGATATCGAGTGTCCTTACTAAAAAGCTACTGCATTAAAAAAAATAAATTAAATTTATCATACGACCTAAATTATTTCATCAGATACGCCAGCACTCATAAACAATCCTTTTGAAATTCTGCTAACAGTATCGATGCTCAAGGTAAAATTTTGAATCAAACACTTTTAGGATATCGAGTTTCCTTACTGAAAAACTACTGCATTAAAAAAAAAAATTAAATTTATCATACAACCTAAATTATTTCATCAGATACGCCAGCACTCATAAACAATCCATTTGAAATTCTGCTAGCAACATCGATGCTCAAGGTGAAAGTTTGAATCAAACACTTTTAGGATATCGAGTTTCCTTACTAAAAAACTGCTGCATTAAAAAAAATAAATTAAATTTATCATACGACCTAAATTATTACATCAGATACTCCAGCACTTATAAACGATCCTTTTGAAATTCTGCTAACAACATCGATGCTCAAGGTAAAAGTTTGAAACAGACACTTTTAGGATATCGAGTGTCCTTACTGAAAAACTACTGAATTAAAAAATAAATTAAATTGATCATACGACCTAAATTATTTCATCAGATACGCCAGCACTCATAAATGATTCTTTTGAAATTCTGCTAACAACATCGATGCTCAAGGTAAAAGTTTGAATCAAACACTTTTAGGATATCGAGTGTCCTTACTAAAAAACTACTGCATTAAAAAAAAAAATCAAATTTATCATACGACCTAAATTATTTCATCAGATACCCCAGCACTCATAAACGATCCTTTTGAAATTCTGCTAACAATATCGATGCTCAAGGTAAAAGTTTGAATCAAACACATTTAGGATATCGAGTGTCCTTACTAAAAAACTACTGAAATAAAAAAAAAATTAAATATATCTTAAAACGTAAATTATTTCATCACATACGCCAGCACTTGTAAAATATCCTTTTTAAATTCTTCTAACAGCATTGAGGCTCAAGGTAAAAGTTTGAATCAAACACTTTTAGGATATCGAGTGTCCTTACTTAAAAACTACTGCATTAAAAAAAAAAAATTAACATACGACCTAAATTATTTCATCAGATACGACAGCACTCATAAATGATCTTTTTGAAATTCTGCTAACAACATCGATGCTCAAGGTAAAAGATTGAATCAGACAATTTTAGGATACCGAGTGTCCTTAATTAAAAATTACTTAATTAAAAAAAAATAAATTAAATTTATCATACTATCTAAATTATTTCATCAGATACGAAAGCAGTCGTAAACGATCCTTTTTAAATTTTGATAACAACCTAGATGCTTTATGTAAAGGCTTGAATCAGACACTTTTAGGATATCAAGTGTCTTTACTAAAAAACTACTGCATTAAAAAAAATTAAATTTATCATACGACCTAAATTATTTCATCAGATACGCCAGCACTCATAAACGATTCTTTTGAAATTCTGCTAACAACATCGATGCTCAAGGTAAAAGTTTGAATCAAACACTTTTAGGATATCGAGTGTCCTTACTGAAAAACTACTGCATTAAAAAAAATTAAATTAAATTTATCATACGACCTAAATTATTTCATCAGATACGCCAGCACTTATAAACGATCCTTTTGAAATTCTGCTAACAACATCGATGCTCAAGGTAAAAGTTTGAATCAAACACTTTTAGGATATAGAGTGTCGTTACTAAAAAAATACTTAAATAAAATATAAATTAAATTTAACTTACGACCTAAATTATTACATCAGATACGCTAGCACTTATAGACGATCCTTTTGAAATTCTGCTAACAATATCGATGGTCAAGGTTAAAGTTTGAATTAGACACTTTTAGGATATCGAGTGTCCTTACTGAAAAACTACTTCATTAAAAAAAATAAATTAAATTTATCATGCGACCTAAATTATTTCATCAGATACGCCAGCACTCATAATTGACCCTTTTGAAATTCTGCTAGCAACATTGATTCTCAAGGTAAAATTTTTAAACAGATATTTTTATGATATTGAGTGTCATTAATGGAAACAAATTGACTTAAAAAAATAAATTAAATTTATCATACTACATAATTTATATGATCAGATATGCTAACACTCATAAACTGTCCTTTTGAAATTCTGCTAACAACATCGATGTTCAAGGTAAAAGTTTGAATCAGACACTTTTAGGATATCGAGTGTCCTTACTGAAAAACTACTGCATTAAAAGAATAAATTAAATTGATCATACGACCTAAATTATTTCATCAGATACGCCAGCACTCATAAGCAATCCTTTTGAAATTCTGCTAACAACATCGATGCTCAAGGTAAAAGTTTGAATTAAACACTTCTAGGATATCGAGTGTCCTTACTGAAAAACTACTGCATTAAAATAAAAATAAATTAAATTTAACATACGACCTAAATTATTTCGTCAGATACGCCAGCACTCATAAACGATCCTTTTGAAATTCTGCTAACAACATCGATGCTCAAGGTAAAAGTTTGAATCAAAGACTTTTAGAATATCGAGTGTCCTTACTGAAAAACTACTGCATTAAAAAATAAATTAAATTGATCATACGACCTAAAATATTTCATCAGATACGTCAACACTCATAAATGATCCTTTTGAATTTCTGCTAACAACATCGATGCTCAAGGTAAAAGTTTTAAACAAACACTTTTAGGATATCGAGTGTTCTTACTGAAAAACTACTGCATTAAAAAATAATTTAAATTGATCATACGACCTAAATTATTTCATCAGATACGACAGCACTCATAAACGCTCCTTTTGAAATTCTTCTAACTAGATCGATTTTCAAGGAAATAGTTTGAATCAAACACTTTTAGGATATCGAGTGTCCTTACTAAAAAACTACTGCATTAAAAAAAATAAATTAAATATATCATACGATCTAAATTATTTCATATGATACGCTAGCACTCATAAGCGATCCTTATGAAATTCTGCTAACAACATCGATGCTCAAGGTAAAAGTTTGAATCAAACACTCTTAGGATATCGAGTGTCCTTACGAAAAAACTACTGCATTAAAAAAAATAAATTAAATTTATCATACGACCTAAATTATTTCATCAGATACGCCATCGCTTACAAACGATTCTTTTGAAATTCTGCTAACAACATCGATGCTCAAGGTAAAAGTTTGAATTAAATACTTTTAGGATATCGAGTGTCGTTACTGAAAAACTATTGCATTAAAAAAAAAAATTAAATTTAACATACGACCTAAATTATTTCATCAGATACACCAGCACTCATAAACGATCCTTTTGAAATTCTGCTAACAACATCAATGCTCAAGGTGAAAGTTTGAATCAAACACTTTTAGGATATCGAGTGTCCTTACTGAAAAACTGCTGCATTAAAAAAAATAAATTAAATTTATCATGCGACCTAAATTATTTCATCAGATACGCCAGCACTTATAAACGGTCCTTTTGAAATTCTGCTAACTAAATCGATGTTCAAGGTAAAAGTTTGAATTAAACACTTCTAGGATATCGAGTTTCCTTACTGAAAAACTACTTAATTAAAAAATTAATTAAATTTATAATACGACCTAAATTATTTCATAAGATACGTCAACACTCATAAACGATCATTTTGAAATTCTGCTAACAACATCGATGCTCAAGGTAAAATTTTGAATTAAACACTTAGGATATCGAGTGTCCTTACTGAAAAACTACTGCATTAAAAAAATAAATTAAATTTATCATACGACCTAAATTATTTCATCAGATACGCCAGCACTCATAAACGATCCTTTTGAAATTCTTCTAACAATATTTATGCTAAAGGTAAAAGTTGGAATCAAACACATTTATCATATCGAGTGTCCTTACTGAAAAACTACTGCATTAAAAAAAAAAAAATTATCATACGACCTAAATTATTTCATCAGATACGCCAGCACTCATAAACGATCCTTTTGAAATTCTGCTAACAACATCGATGCTCAAGGTAAAAGTTTGAATCAAACACTTTTAGGATATCGAGTGTCCTTACTGAAAAACTACTGCATTAAAAAAAAAAAATTAACATACGACCTAAATTATTTCATCAGATACGACAGCACTCAAAAATGATCCTTTTGAAATTCTTCTAACAACATCGATGCTCAAGGTAAAAGTTTGAATCAAACACTTTTAGGATATCGAGTGTCCTTACTGAAAAACTACTGCATTAAAAAAAAAATTTATCATACGACCTAAATTATTTCATCAGATACGTCAGCACTCATAAACGATCCTTTTGAAATTCTGCTAACAACATCGATTCTCAAGGTAAAAGTTTGAATCAAACACTTTTAGGATATCGAGTGTCTTTACTAAAAAACTACTGCATTAAAAAAAAATTAAATTTATCATACGACCTAAATTATTTCATCAGATTCACCAGCACTCATAAACGATTCTTTTGAAATTCTGCTAACAACATCGATTCTCAAGGTAAAAGTTTGAATCAAACACTTTTAGGATATCGAGTGTCCTTACTGAAAAAATATTGCATTAAAAAAAAATTAAATTTAACATACGACCTAAATTATTTCATAAGATACGACAACACTCATAAAAGATCCTTTTGAAATTCTGCTAACAACATCGATGCTCAAGGTAAAAGTTTTAAACAGACACTTTTAGGATATCGAGTGTCCTTACTGAAAAACTACTGCACTAAAAGAATAAATTAAATTAATCATACGACCTAAATTATTTCATCAGATACGCCAGCACTCATAAACGATTCTTCTGAAATTCTTCTAACAACATCGATGCTCAAGGTAAAAGTTTGAATCAAACACTTTTAGCATATCGAGTGTCCTTAATGAAAAACTACTGCATTAAAAAAAATAAATTAAATTTATCATTCGACCTAAATTATTTCATCAGATATGCCAGCACTCATAAAAGATCCTTATGAAATTCTGCTAAAAACATCGATGCTCAAGGTAAAAGTTTGAATTAAACACTTTTAGCATATCGGGTGTCCTTACTGAAAAACTACTGCATTAAAAAATAATTTAAATTGATCATACGACCTAAATTATTTCATCAGATACGCCAGCACTCATAAATGATCCTTTTGAAACTCTGCTAACAACATCGATGCTCAAGGTAAAAGTTTTAATCAGACACTTTTAGGATATCGAGTGTCCTTACTGAAAAACTACTGCAAAAAAAAAATAAATTAGATTTAACATACGACCTAAATTATTTCATCAGATACGCCAGCACTCATAAACTATCCTTTTGAAATTCTGCTAACAACATCGATGCTCAAGGTAAAAGATTTAATCAGACACTTTTAGGATATCGAGTGTCCTTACTAAAAAACTACTGCATTAAAAAAAATAAATTAAATTTATCATACGACCTAAATTATTTCATCAGATACGCCAGCACTCATAAACGATCCTTTTGAAATTCTTCTAACAACATTGATTCTCAAGGTTGATTCTCAAGGTAAAAGTTTGAATCAAAAACTTTTAGGATATCGAGTGTCCTTACTGAAAAACTACTGCATTAAAAAATAAATTAAATTGATCATGCGACCTAAATTATTTCATCATATACACAGGAAAGAACATAGTCGGCTAGAATCCATAAGTACATAATCTGGAAAGGTGCCAAGGAACGTAATCTCCCCAAATAACACCATTATAAGTACTCTAAGACACCTCGCTCCCATCACCCCATCCCTCCAAAAATATTTTATTCAGAGATTTCATGTTAAAAAATTATCCAATCACTAATTAGAATCAATCACACTCCTGTTATTCAGACAATAATTAATATCGTTCATAGAGTCCAATTGCGAATTCCTTGTCCCTTTTTTGCAAATGTCAATCAAACAATTCCGATTGTAAAAGCGTGTTTAATTACATTGCTTGGAAAGGTATCCATATGTAAATGATCTGAAAAGGTTCCAAGGAACTTGGAAAGAGCAAAGAGCACAGGAAGGAACATAGAGTGAGCAAATACATAGGTACATGCTCTGGAAAGGTGCCAAGGAACGTAGAGAGAGCAAATAGAACAGGAAGGAACATAGAGTGAGCAAATCCATAGGTACATGCTCTGGAAAGGTGCCAAGGAATGTAGAGTGAGCAAATAGCACAGCAAGGAACATAGAGTGAGCAAATCCATAGGTACATGCTCTGGAAAGGTGCCAAGGAACGTAGAGTGAGCAAATAGCACAGGAAGGAACATAGAGTGAGCAAATTCATTATTAGCATTCTACTAGAGTCGACATAGTGCTGTTACCGTTACGCCCCATGTAAGCTCTATTGATAACGATACCTCGTCTTGCCATGAGGAAGCAGACACTTAGGTTTTATACCACACGGCAGTTGCCGCAAGACGAAAGAACACACTTGTGATAATACAAGCCAACAATACTGATATCGTCTAACTAGCTGCATACTACTTCCAGTGTCTTGCTAGTCTCGGCCTCAAGCAGCTCTGGGTTAAGTTTCCGTGCTACTGCATACCTATTCATACGGCAGCACAAAAACTAGGAATAAAATTTTGCAACGCCTTGCCACTTGTTCAAAGCTTGAGTGGATGTGACACAACAAGCTTTCTGTGTGAAATTGGAAAGCTCCACTTTTTTCAAGCTGTGAAGTCTTCAGAAACTTTTTTGGGGTCTTTAGGTGATGAAGTTCGAGCCCTTACAGAGTAGCCATCATCTGTGCAAAGTTATCGCATAGTCAACATCTGTAAGCAGCTTGTGGTTACAGTGTATAGCAGAAATGCGACTAACTTCTATAGCCTGAATGATCTTCGAGCACATTTGTACTCAAGATTGGAGGATTTGCGGCGTTTACCACCAACTGATATCTCGTTTCCGCTTCATTTGAAAAGGTGCACGTTCCAGTCACTGATTTGGATCCAAAGCCACAAGTCCTGTATTGATTTACCTCAGGCTATCGATATGGGCTGGAGAATTAAAGATCATGAACTGAATCCAGACCTAGTTTTTGCGATGCCGCATCGGCTAGCATCGCTTTCTTTTTGCAGCTGTGACAAGACGACGTGCAGCTCGCGCTGCAAATGCTCAAAAATAGGTTTCTGTGGCAGCGCATGCAAGTGTGGAGCTGACCCCCAAAAACACCTATTTTCCGATGTGAATCAGAACGAATCCAAAGACAAAGATGAAGAAGAAAAATAGATTTGAGCCTCCGTTTCATGTTCAGTTCTCAATATTTTATTTTTTATTTTTTTAGATATTAAACTGCTAATGCCGTCGTCTATACCTTACTTTCAGCTGATCATGACAGTTACCGTCTAGTACATCAGTGGCCGCTGACCCAATCTAACCGACTGGATCATTGGCCCCTGCTATGCTGGTATTTAAAGAAAATAGTATCTTAAATCAGCCTTAGTCACCTCTGCACCACACGTTCACACGGTCTCGCCACCTTGAGGCTCGTATATGAGTCTATGTAAGCCAGATTGTATCTACTACTACAGGAAAAATAAATAGTTGCTCAAGAATTAAGATTTTTTGGAAAAGAGGCACATGGTTTGACTCGTAATGACGATCAGAATTCAAATAAAGCATAAAAAAAATTATACCAAATTCCCGCATGCGATCGCAGAATTAGGCTTTTTTTCTTTTTTTTTCTAGTTAAAAATATTAGTTGTATAGAATGTAAATACATGATTTGATTCAAAAAAGAGCGATCTATCGTTTGGTGAGATATAAATCATAGGTTGTTTTGAAAATATTTCGAGTAAAACGCCACTATTCAGAATTTTTTTTGTTGGGGGGGGGGGGGATTTTCACGTTCAAACGCTTATATATTCTTACAGATTCAAGTCTCGACTTTGTTTTTATTAACAACGTGTATAAGACATTCTGATGGTTTGAATGATGTGTAGTTTCAAACGTTTTCATTTTTTTTTAACAGCTAAAAACAAAAAATAAAAAAAAATTCGTAATCATAGGCTAATTTCTGAAAGCTATGACGTTATTTAGAAAAAATAAATAGTTGCTTAAGAATTGAGATTTTGTTTAAAAAGAGGTACATGGTTTGACTTGTAATAACGAGCAGAATTCAAATAAAGCATAAAAAATATACTTATGCAAGCACAAATTTTAGAAAAATCGAAAAAACTAAGAAAAAGTATATTTAAAAAACCTTGTTTTCAAAATTAAATAAGGGTTAACAAAAAAATAAAGGTTGCAGGGAAAAACTAAAAAGACCAGGTGAAAGTACTTGTTCTTAGGGTTCAGAATATGTCAGATTTATAGGTTTCAGTTAATTCTACCGTGTAAATAAAATCAAGAGTGGTATGAAGTCGTTATAGGCCAAATTTGACTTTATAGGCTAAAATGACCATGTTCTACACGCGTGCGAACTTGTGCAACCCAATATTCGTTATCAATGCCCCCGATCACCCTGGAAATCCACCCTCAAACCAACTGCAGCGAATGTGAGCCAACCCTTGAAAGATAACGGTCCCTGGATCACTGACTATGTTGTATTGGCCAATTGCCTTCATTTTGTAAGAAACATGCAAATCTCATTTTCCCAATTACCAAAATTTGAGATTTCCATATTTTTTAAGTTTTTTTTTCAAGGCTAAAAGTTGTAATAAGAAGTTCACAGACTCGCGTCTCGTGCTTTTGTATACAATTTTTTTCCAATAGCTGTCGATGGATAAATTAGAAGAAAACATACCACCCACCTACAAGACCAAGGGCGAGGAGGGGGTACTTGAAGCGTATAAACGGAATTTTTATTGCAAACTTTTCGTGAGAGGTCCTAGGGGGGATTTTTGTGTCCAATTGATGTTTTTTTTAAAGAATTTATTTGGTGCTCTGTTTGTTCCAATTTCTATATTTTGCCAACTTTTATATGAAAACTTCATTTATTTTCCGTTTTTTATAAGGAACAATACTTTAAAAGAGAAGAAGGAATTGTATATAACCAAATATTCCATGAGCTTAATAATTATACTTTGGAAATGCTAAATTAATTAATACAATAGAAAAGATAACTGCAAAAAAAAATTAAACAGGACATTCGTTCCTGGCTTTATTTAAATCTAACTATTCATATTTTTAGGGGAAAATGTCCAGGATTTTCATGAACAATGGAAAGCAATTTCTTCAACAGTAAACACTTTTGCCAAACCAAGTACTGTTTGCCAAAGCAACAAAATGCGAAAACTCTGAAATGGCGATTCCTTTTTAACGGCCCAAAAGCTTTACATACAACTTTCTAGGCTGTAATGGGCTAAAAAATGCAGTTGTCATTTTAACCCAAATGTTGAAATATCAAACGGTTTAAAAGTGTTTTTTTTTCTTTCTATTCACCCGAGGTGACTGTATCGAGCCAGAGCTTGTAAACAAAGGTTTACAGCCCACCCACCCGACTTAAAACGAAGGTTCGGCGAAACGAATCTCATAATGACGAAAGATAAGCCGAGGTGCAACGAACCATACAAACTGAAAATGATAGCGATGATAATTGGGTCTGGATTTTGATAATTGGGTTTTGTCATCAATACCTACAATACTTTTGGAAATTAAGACTGAATATAAAAATAAAAGACTAAATATTTAAAATAGTGTATCTTTCGTCATTTCACAATGACGAAAGACAAGCCGAGGTGTAACGAACCATATAAACTGAAAATGATAGTTTGTTTAGTTTGATGATAGTGTGAAAACAATTATGAAATGTATTTCATAATGACATTGAGACGTAAATAGACCTGTTTCTATATATTCTGTTATATTAAAAGTCTTATCTTGTTTTTGTACGATAAAACTTAAATGTATTATATTAAAACTCTAAACTGAAGTTTATTAAGGTCGGGTGGGATCGAACGAATATCATCTAATTGCGTTTTTTAACCCCTCGTTCTTGATATTATGAAGAACTGACAAGAACAGAAACCCCATCTAACCTTCAAGGAAAATAATCAGCACCATCTGTGATTTCCTGGTATCCGGGACTAGATAGTATCCGTATCCGTGACTGGATGAGACTTTACTAAAAAATGATGATCTTACATATGTTGCCAATCGATACAAAAGGATGGAAAATCATATATGGTATATCTAATCAAAAACATGGTGTTTTTAAGAAGATATTCTGAACTTTAGAGTTAATGTTGATTACTTTCATTTTTGAAATATTAAGGTAATCTCCCCCCAGGAATTGACGGAGCCTACTTTAGCTGCCTATGCCCTGGGTAACCTTGGCTAAGGGGCAAGAGACATATACATATAATTTCATATACATATATTTTTGAAATATACACATACATCATTAAATTGTATACATTAAATGTATTTTTCGGAGGAGAGCAATTACAAAACACAGCTAAGCAGATTTAAGATGGGGTTCCCAGTCTTGATTAGATGGCTCCCCAGGATACACCCAAGAAGTTGGAATCTGAGAAGCAAATAGAATACCCTGAGGTACGAGATACTGATCCCATTCTTGCCTGAAAAGAAAAATTAAATAGTTTTGATAGAAACTTATAGTAGATAGGGGAGATGGATTCCTCCCCTAATAACTAAACATGCTGCATCTAACTCAAAGCCTAGAATTCACAGGGAGTCTTTGATTAATGATAGTCGTCACTGAAAAGTGTCTGAAAAAAACATACTCCCCCTCCCCCCAACAATGAACCTATTTTAATGGGATTTACCATAAGATTTTAAAAAGAAAATATAAGCTAACAAATCTCCATTTTGTATATAAAACAAAAAGGTTTTGTCCACATAATATTAAGGATGTTATCCCTATCATTAATTATCGCTATTTTCGAGATCGTGTCTTTCTTTTTGGCATCCTCATGTGAAATAGTAAGTTAAAAGAAAATATATCGTCCGTTAAATAACTATTTTAATTATATTACAAAGTTTTGATGGGAAACAGTGCAGCTATCGCTACAACCAAGACCGTATCCGGGGGGGGGGGGGGGGTGTACCCGCTTAGAGCCCTCTATAAAATTCTGTCCGACTCGTAAAAAAGTGATATTAACACCTATAAACTATTTTACGTTTTGTAGTTCTTTTTTTAACCAACCCCCCCCCCCCAAAAAAAAATCCTGGGTACGGCCATTGCAGGACACATGATTTGATACCTCCTATGTTGAATTTATAACTGCATATGGCGGCCTTTTTCCTTAGAAATTAAATTTTCGACTTTTTTTTTCTAATATCACCATTACTTTTCGCAATAAACTTTTACAATTAAGTTTAATCGAAATAATAGTTGCCATCACTCAATCAGCCACAAATGGCTATACCTTATTTTCAAAATACATTTTTAAAATACATTTTGGTTACAGTGGACACAAAATTAGTTGAAATTACCAGATCTTCATTGAACTTTCAAAAGCCATGTTTTGCAAGGCACAATTAAAGTACAATCATGAATTAACGATATTTTTCTTTAAGTCCTTGTTTTGGCAATTTCACGTGGATAATACGTATGCGCAGATCCCACTGTTATTGAGCTAATCATTATGCCTGGTTAGAACATATTCTAGACTATATAACAAGCTGTATCAGCAATAGAATTAAGTACTTACGAAAAAAGGTAATTCTGAAAACCAATTTTTAAGAAATATAAAAACTTGCAAGGTTTTGCAAATCAACCCCCATCATTTTCAATTAATTAGACCATTTTTAATTTAGTTAGACTTGGGCAAAACGAAATTAAAAGTAAAATTACGTATCTAGGAGTATTGAAAACTTATCTTACGCTCACTTCAAGTAATTAGCGGATACTCTGGACCAGATATACTGTTGCTCAATGATCGATACCCCATACCCCATAAATATTGACCCTCAATGGCATTGTGTCGGCAAAGTCGAAATTGAAGAGAGGAAAATAGAAAAAAGAACAAACCACATTGTTATTGGACACAGAACCGTATCCATAATTTTTTCCGGGGGAGGGGGGTTTAAAAAAGTTTTTTTTCGGGGGAGGGGTACACAAAAAACTTAAAAAAAAACAAATCAAAAATTTGCTTATATTCATTTTTTTAAAGATTTTTACGGGTCGGACAAAGATTTCAGTTAGGGGGGTTCAAACCTCCTAACCCCCTCCCTGGATACTGCCTTGATGGACATGACAAAGTTTTGCTTTTAGAACGACTATCGTAAGGAAAAACTGTCGAAATTGTATTTGTCGTCAAAACCTAAATACAATATGAAACAAAATCTGCAAAAAAAGATAAAAACGCGAAAACACGATAAAACGTACAAAAAAAACAAATAAATGTTGGCCAGAATAATTAAAATCAATAAAAAAAACTACAAAATATATAAAACTGAATAGAGAACAGTAAAAGAGATCCCTTAGGACAATGACAAATGTATTCAAAGCATATAAAAAATCAGAAACATACTCAATAGTAAAAAAAATAAACAAACTACAAAATATATAAAACTGAATAGAGCACAGTAAAAGAGATACCTTAGGACAATGAAAAATGTGTTCAAAGCATATAAGAAATCAGAAACATACTCAATAGTAAAAAAAACAAAAAAAAAACAAAAAAAACAGGCTTATCCAACAGAACCAGAAGAAAAATTTATTCGAATTTGGATTTAAATCAAAGTGACTTTTGGGCTATGAGCTTTGCCTACTTGGCTTTCCCCAGGTTTTTGTATATAATATGAACAATCTCAGTCGGCCAATTGCCTCCAAAGTCGGCCAATTACCTTCAAAGTCCTGCGGGCATGGTCCGTCATAGATCTTTGAAAACCTTTTATTTGGGGGTCTCCAATTGCGTTCAAATGGCTAATAAAACTCGCAGAGTATTTGAACCTTATTCCATGCCTGTCTACCTTAGTTCTGCCCTAGGATGGATGATAGACCATTTATCAACAAGTGAAATGACATCATTTTTGCACAATTCTGAAAAAGGCTTATGCCAGCTTTGCCTATCTGTCTCGTTTTTTTTTAATTGGCCATGGCTCACGACTTTTTCATCACAGTCCACCAACTTGATTATAATTCAACTTGAATTAAAATTAAGTTGGTGTACTGCAATGAAAAAGTTGAAAGCCATGGCTAATTGAAAAAAAAAGCCAAGACAGTCTGAGTGATAGGCAAAGCAGTTTTGATTGAATCAGAACTGGAGTTTTGATTAATTTTTTTCATTTTTAGCAATAAATTATCTCCTTAACTTAACCTTCGACTTTCATTTCCTTTCATCGACATCATTCATGGTGCCAGCTTTTTCTGTTCATTCAAGTGACGCTTTTTCTGTTTAAATTTGTTCTTTATTTATAAGTTTAAAATATGTCTAAATAAATTAGCATTTGATGGCATATTATTCCTTTTTCTTATCTGCAGACACTTTGTTTCTACCTAAACAATCAGGGGGATAAATGAGGACGCAAAAAATTAATAATAAAAGATACTTTTATGGTTAAGGCAAATTATACTATTTATGCGTTAAAGTACAAAGCACAGTTAAAATGAAAACTGATTGCTTCAACTGATTAAATGGAGACTTATACAACCATACATATCCTAAAAAAATTATAATAACCGTCACTCACAATTCTTAATGAAAAAGCCCTTTATACACAGTTATGCAGATTTTGGTCCCTAAAAATGTTTTTAGGTACCAAATTTTAGGGGAATGAAACATTTTTAAAGCTGAAAAATATTGCGGGAAAAAGGTTAAGTTTGCCCCTAAGAACATAATAAAAAAATGGACCTTAAGAAGGAATTGATTTTTTTTTTCAATCCATTTATTAGAGGGAATCAATGTACAAACCCCCCTATAATAGCAAAGACAGCCCCTATAAACACGACATAGTGGAAGTGAGCCACAACGTACTAAGTGTCATGGAGGACAACATCAATTCTAGAGTTCGACAGGACAGCTACCACAAGGCCTCCAACAGTGAACAAAAAGACAAACCCGAAGGCTCATAGTATAGAGAGAGTTATACCGAGTCGTTCTCCATGTAAGGTCCCGATTCATCTAAAAAGGCCCCGAATTGAAAAACAGAAATGAAAAATCAGCAGAAAATAGTCCAAAAGTATTTGGCCGCAAACACCTTCAGAGGATATGGAAGTACTTTGGAGGTGCAGTTGTTTTTGAGAATCAACAGATTGTTAAGGTTTGAATTTTTAAGGACAAAAAGCACTATCAAATTCCAATGATTTTTTTTTTATTAATTTTCACATTTCAACATGGCAACACTGATACAAAATTATACAGTAAAGATTTTTTGGTACTTGTATGATATACACCCTACCGCTCAAGTTGTTCATTCATTGACGCATTATAGAACCGTTTTTTTTGCTATTTTATTTAGGCTTAGCTTGGGATAAGAAAAAGAGAAGTGACAGAATAGATGGAAAATGCATAATTTGGGCTATATATTTGCACATTAGGGGGTGGGGGTAAAGTATTCGGACAGTGTGAAATTAGAAAACAATTGTAACTTCATATATGCAAAATATTTGTACCTAGCACATTAGGCATGCAGACCCGCTTTAATTTACCCCTCCTCCTCCCTCTAATATGCAAATATGTGGCCAAAATTAGTTTCTAAAGTATTGTATTTTTATCATACTTAGGTATATTTCATTAGGATTGAGCGACAGAGAAACAGGTTCTACAGGTTCAACAGAGGAAATTGGAAAAAAGAGCAAAACACATTGTTATGGGACACAGAGCCATATCCAGAATTTTTCGGGGGAGGGGGGAGGGAGGGTTTAAAAGTTTTTTTCGGGGGAGGGGTACAAAAAAACTTTAAAAACCACATCAAAAATTTGTTTATATTCATTTTTTTTTAAAGTTTTTTACGGGTCAGACAAAGATTTTGGTTATGGGGATTCAAACCTCCTAACCCCCTCCCTGGATACGGCCTTGATGGACATGACAAAGTTTTGCTTTTAGAACGACAATCATAAGGAAAAACTGTCGAAATTGTATTTGTCATCAAAACCTTAATACAATATGAAACAAAATCTGCAAAAAAGATAAAACATTAGTGAGTTGGGGGGAGTGATAAAGTATTTGGACAATGTGAAATTGGAAAATAATTCTTACTCAGAATATGCAGAATGATTGTACCAAACACATTAGCCATGCAAACCCGCTATACTTTACCCCCACCCCCTAATATGTATAGAGCCCAAATTTGTTTCTAAAGTATTATATTTTTATCTTACTTTGGTATATTTCATTAGGATTGAGCGTCAGAGAAACATATTAGAAGAACATTAGGTGGGGCGTATATCATACAAATACGCGTTTTTTTTTAATTTTGAAACAACCAAAAGAAAAATCTTTCAAAATTAAATAATTCAAATTATTTAAATATATTAATATATAGTAAAGCTCTTTCTAATTCAAATAATTATTTTTTTTATCGTCACAGTTCAACGCGGCCAACACTGATAAAAATTGATACTGTAGTTTTTTTTTTTTTTTTTTTTTTTTAACAACCATAAGAAATATCTTCAAAAATCACGGTTTTCAGATACGAATAGACCTAAGAAAGCTTCAAGTAGGAAAATGTTTTATTTTCATGTCTTTCGTCAGAGCCGCTTCCAGGCGGGGTGAGAAGTGCTACCCGATTTGAATTCCCCTACACCCAAATTTTTGTTCAAATCATACAAAAATAACAAATATATATATATATATATATATATATATATATATATATATATATATATATATATATATATATATATATATATTGCGCTTTGTAAGTTTTTGGCCCCCCCCCTATATAAAAATACTGGATACAGTTCTGTCCTTCGTACTCACGGAAAAACACAAAATTATTTATCTTATTAGCCATTCATGATTACTACTACTACTACTACTAAGAACTCACCGCAGCACCAAGCCGCCTGAGGCCAACACAGGTACGCACGCTCCTCCTCCATCCCAATCTATTCAAAGCCTCCCTTTTTACATTCGCCCAGGAAGTTCCCATTTCCTTTAAATCTTTCTTTATGACGTCATCCCACCTCAGACGAGGACGACCTGCTTTCTGTTTAGCCCTAGACGGTTGGCCGAAAAGAACAATCTTCGGCAATCTGTCATCCTTCATTCGCACAACGTGCCCTAGCCACCTTAACCTTTCTTTCATTATAGCCCTAGAGAGCGGTATTGAACCACATTTTTTGCAACAGAGACAATCACGAGGACGAATCGAGAAATGATCATAGAAACATCAAGAGTTGGAACAGACCCTAATTGGAACAAGACCCTAATTTACCTGATTTGGATAAGGTCATTCAGGGTTTCAAGATGGTTTCCCGAGGAAGACGGACCAAATAGAGATCGACGCAGGTCATTTCTCTCACTATGTTGGGGTTCAGAACTTGTCTTCTTTGCAAGTTCCTC
This sequence comes from Artemia sp. Qi Xiang Cuo, assembly GCF_049724085.1. Lineage (NCBI taxonomy): Eukaryota > Metazoa > Arthropoda > Branchiopoda > Anostraca > Artemiidae > Artemia > Artemia sp. Qi Xiang Cuo. The sequence goes on along the minus strand of NC_142808.1, from coordinate 50,124,155 downwards.
ATCCGGCTCAAGCATAACCCTTAATGTTGCTTCTTCTTTTTCATAGCTCTTCAAGCAACTTTGCAGCAATGACACTAGTTGATCTATAATAAATCAAATGAGTTTCAAGAATCAAATTACATTTTTATATTTACCACGTATGTTTTTTGTTTTTTTTTAAACAACGCCGTTGTGGTATTACCACTCTTCAAGACTTTTTGATAATAGATTAATTTTACGAAAAGTGGCCACGAAATACATAACGTTTTTAGGTACGTATATGATGTAGCCCCGACCTAATATTCTTCATCAAGTAGAACATGTTTCTCTGGCGCTCAATCCTAATGAAATATACCTAAGTATGATAAAAAATACAAAACTTTAGAAACAAATTTTGGCCACATATTTGCATATTAGAGGGGGGAGGAGGGGTAAAGTAAAGCGGTTCTGCACGCCTAATGTGCTAGGTACAAATATTTTCCATATATGAAGTAAGAATTGTTTTCTAATTTCACACTGTCCAAATACTTTATCCCCACCCCCGAATGTGCAAATATATAGCCAAAATTATATATATTTCCCATCTATTCTGTCTCTTCCTTTTGTCTCGTCTCACGCTAAGCTGAAAGAAACTAACGAAAAAAAAAACCGGTTGTACAATGCGTCAATGGATGAACAATTTCAGTGGTCGGGATTATATCATCCAACTACCCTTCTTTACTTCATGCCAAGTCTAATTTTATTTATTTTATTTTTAATAAGTAAAAACCCAAATGTATTACTAACAGACAGTGATTTTGAAAAAGTAATATAGCCTTAGAATTTCAATTTCATATCTGGAGACCTTTAGCAATGGACAGAAAAAGGAGAAAAAAACATTATAGACAGCAATATTAAAAAACGACAAAGTCTACATTCACGCCAAAGAAAATACTTATAATTTCTTTATTTAGAAATGTATTGGTTCAGCATAAGAAGAAATGTCTCAACGGGCGTAAAACAACATTTCAAAGCTCTTTGATAGCGTTTTTTTTTTTATAGCTCTTCAAGTGACTTTGCTGTATTGGCACTAGTTGATCTATAATAATTCAAATGAGCTTCGGAATTAAATTAAATTTTTGATACTTATCATGTATAATTTTTTGCTTTTAAACGACACCGTTGATATTTCCACCCTTCAAGACTACCTGTTTTTGATAATAAATTCTTTTTACGAAAATTGGTCAATTATTTTTTCCCTAACTGTAAAATTAAATCAAATACATTACTTTTTACTTTATGCTAAGTCTAATTTTATTTCTTTTTTTTAATAAGTAAAACCTAAATATATAAATAACAGACAGTGATTTAAATAAAGTATTAAAGTGCAATTTCAATATCAAATCTTGAGATAATAAACAATGGAAAGAAAACGACGAAAAAAGAAAAATCAAGATACCAACATAAAAAATATTATCACAATTAATACCAATATTAACATAATTAAAATTTGCTCCAATGTTTTGTTTACTTTTCAGAGTAATTTCATCAAAGTAAATATTCCCATCTTATTTAAATACAAAAGGCAGATTCTACACCCCTGAAAAATTCCCAAGCATGTAAAATTCGACATCCAAAAAGAAATAAGACAAATAAAAAAATGAAGGAAATTTGAAATATACTACCTATATTCCAAAATATAGTATAATGCAGAATATAGTTTTTTTTTTGTTTTTTGGCGGCTAGGGTTGAGTTACTATCGAGAGGAGATTCTACAAAAGAAAGTGACTTTTATGTCCATAAGGGGATGCCCCCCTTGTATTCTTAAGGGTATCTTATGACCCTTTCTGTTAATAAGGTACAAAGATCATGGATTATCAAATAAGTTGCCCTTGGGCCCATTTAAGGACTATTCATATCTTGAAAATTTCGATTTCCGACGATTTTGGTTTTGATTGTTTCGTAATTATAAAGTCTGTAGGTCAATGTTACATTGTTGTCAGTAGTGACACGTTGAAGCACTAAGTTAAACTAGTCGTACAAACGTAAACATACAAAAAAAGAAAAGATGACAAGGAAATTTGAAAAGACAATGAACAACACAGTGAATACAACCAAAGCAGATATTTTGGCTATATATCCAATAGCCGTCATCTAGGAAATACGACTTAATAAACAAAAAGAAAGCAAACTAACTAAAAGAAAATCTTGTGTAAATTTTATAACTAAAATCACAAAATAAATTTTGAAAGCCTCAGCCCCCTCATATGAAATTGGTTCAGTCAAGACTCAGTGAGTCTTTACTATACTGTATTTTGCTGATGACGGCTGTTGCATATATAGCAAAAATATCCGCTTAGGTTGTTCACCTAAAATATTCTCGCCATCTCTTGTTTTGTATGATGGAAAGAGCGGGAGGCTAATTCAAGCTATTGTTCAATAATAACACAAATAGTATTAACAGCTCATAACCTCACTAACCTTAAACTACTCACTATTTATCAAAAAGAAATTTTCTATATTCTATTCCCACTGGAAGGCAGAGGGAAAAACCGTAACTGGAAGGTATCTAGAGGCTGCCTTCTTAAACTATTTGGTAGCATCTGCTTTTAGCTTATTTTTGCTGATTATGCCATCCATGTTTCTTTTTTTGTTCAGTTTTAAACAAAAACTGCATAAGTAGCCTACATTTTTATTAAAAATCAAATTCTAAATTTTTACTGTTATTTTTTTAGATATACATAGTTATGCCAGATTCCACCAAGGCGATAAAGAAGCTTAAATTGATTTTGCAAGCCATAACGTTGGCTGACTATCGCAAAGACAAAGGGTGACATGGACCATTGATACGCATGCGAAAAAGTTAGTTTTTTAGTATCTAATCTAACATTTTTGTCATTTCCATTCCTATAGGTTGCAGCCCTGCATTCACGTTATTACTTATCTTCCATCTAACTTTATGGTAATTCTATATATTCATTTTTTATAGTCATAATGAATTAAAGATTATACTAAATATTTAAAATAGTGTATCTTTTGAGATTTTGAGTATTTTCTGCATCTGAAAGGTGTAACCCCGCACCAGCTTTGCCACTTGTTTTCATATAACTTTGAAATGATGACACCAATTGACCGATCGTAATTAAAGTTACTTGGAGTCTACAGAAAATGATTACAATATTGTATGCATTTGGCATTTTGGAGCTATTTTTACGTGTTGGCTATTTATAACGACTATGCAATTCTGCCTGAGTGTTGCTGGTTGTTTTCCATCTGATTTTATAGCGATGATGCAAATTGGTCACAGCAATTTGTGCTTTGTCTGTTGTTCTCTTTCTTTTCTCTTGTTTGTGTTGTTCATTGTCTTTTTCTTTAGATGATTAACTATTTTTTTTCCGTCGATAAAGGCTTCCGGCAGGGGTGTTCCGAGACTCATTTCATTGGAGGGGCGATCTTCGTAAATTTTACTGTATCGTTATCTGATTTCTGCCGGATTTTCTGCAGAAATCAAGAATTTTGCTAAATTTTGGGCAATTTTGCAAAATTTCTGCCGAAATTTTCGCCTTCGGCGAAAATTTTACCAAATGCCAAAAACGTTGGAGGGGCGGCGCGCCCCTCCCCGCCGCCCTCGGGATGCCCCTGGCTTCCGGATGTGGAGTTAAAATATTAGCAATTTTTTTTTATTAATTAATGTTTTGTGGTTGCTTTTGTTTTTAGTACGTTTGTCCCTCCTTTATTTCAATTAAACCCACTTTCCTCCCTTAAACTCTCCCTTAAGTCAATTTGTACCGATTTATACCGATGACATTTTTGGCATTATAATATAGAACATATTTGTGACTTTTTCAATACGATGCTAATCTATGAAAAAAAAGAATAAGAAATTTACCCTTTTTCTCGGCAAATTTCTTATCAGAAACAGGATCTTTGTCTTTCCCACTGACTAACGAAGCATCTATTTTGGCTTTTCTCAACCTGGACAAAACCTCTAAAACCTCCAACCTCTGTTGAACATCACTCTTCTTATTTTTTACTTCCAGAAGAATCAAATCAGCTTCCTTTTTCGTTTCCTCTTCATTCTTCTCTTTTAATAATTGTTTTTCTTCTTCTTTCAACTTCTTATCTATTTCATCTTCTTTCTGTTTCCAACATTTTTGATGATAATTTCTCTTTTCTTCAATCTCTTCGGCTCTTTTCTTTTTCCATTTGCGCTTTTTAGTTGCTTTTCTTGCTTTTTCTTTATATTCAACACTTTTAATATATATATTTGCTAAGTTACTACTAAGATTAGCTTTCAATGATTCAATTTCAGGAATGAATTCACTCCATTCATTTTGCAATATAGAAGCTCTTAATTTATTCACTTTCATTCTCAAATTTCTAATTTGGTATTCAACTAATTTACAGTCATTAGAAAAACTAGTTACTGAGTTTTTTGTAGGTGCAGTTCTCAAAATCTGATTATCTAAAACAGTCTGCAGGCTTTTCCTTGTTCTAACTAGAATATCCCACCCATACGTTGAATTGATGTCAAATTTGGGTTTTTCATAGTACTGATGTGTTTGGGTATTTAATCGATGACTTGGTACTAGTTGCGTGGCCCAGGGTTGCCCAATTTGTCTTTCCATCCAGGGTTGCACCATCTGCCTTTCACCGCTAAACCCACTAGGTCCCTGAGCTATGCCCTGATCACAAAGCCATCTATTGTCACTTATATTACACTGAGAATTGGAAAAAACGATCTGGAACGGATGTTGCATTATGCCAAATGTGGTTCAGCAGCTGCAATAGACAACAGTGCTATCTGATATTCCTCAATTGCTTCCAAATCCTTTTCAGCGTCTAATGAGTTATGCAAGTCAGTTACAGCTGTGTTTAGTCGCCTGATAGAGTCAGGAATCATCTGGAAGCACTCTTGTATAATTTCTTCTTGTTTTCTCAGAACATGTTCATCTTCTCCTATATATAAAAACAACACATTAATAAAACACATCAAAAATAGCCTAGAGATACTCAAGGATTTATGCCGCCATGCAAAAAGTGGGGTAGCAAAGTAGCAATGCTTCTTGGCAGTTTTCAAATTTGCTGGCAGATTTCGTTTGAAAATACCATTTTTATACATAAACATACTTTTGCTGTTCAACTTGTATGTTTACGAGTAATTAGCATGATTATAAGATACGGAATTCGTTATTAATTAGAAAAACCAGTTTGGAGGTCTATAAGGTGTGCATTCTCGACTCATCATGTTCTCATTTGTATATGAGAATCCTTTAACTTTCCTCTAGACGTTTCCTCGGATATTTTTTTCAGTTTCAGTGACAGTAGTGGTAGTAGTAATTGTACTTGTGGTAGCAGCAGAAGCATCAGCCTCAACGCTTCCTCGGATGTTTATTTCAATATCATCAACCTTAGTAATTCTTGGTACAGAAGAAGTAGTTTTAGTGACAGCAGTGGTAGAATTAGAATAAGTTGTGATAGAGGCAGTGGTAGTGAGAGAAGTAGTGGTAGCTGTAATAACAGTAGCATGCAAATATTTTAAGTTAATATTTTAAGTTTATTTTCAGTAGTGGTTGAAAGAAGAAGAAATCAAATGGATTTGAATTTAGGAGGAGGGTCGATTGATATTGGGGAAAGAGAGAGGAAATTTAGGAGTCATAGTGTTAACCCAGTCCCTTGTCCGATGTGTGGGGAAAATGAGGAGGATATTTTTCAGTTTTGGGGGGAATTGTAAGGAATTGAAGGATCTAAGAAATGAGTGTTTTTTGTTAGTGTTGACAGATAGAAGGTGGGTGGAAGGGATTGTAGGATCACGAATTAAACGACATTAAGGAATCTGGCTAAGTATGTTGATGAAGGGCTGATACACCGTGAGATGTATCTCTTTATAAATAATTTCGTGAAGATTCAAATATAAATACGGTTTTCTTTTTAATTTTGTGTTTTTTTTTTTGTTTTGTTATGTTTATGTTCTGTTCTTTTTCCTATGGCCCGACGGAGTTTTTTGAAAATACATTCATATTACCTTTTTGGTCAATTAATCATCTCCCCTATCATTTCCTGAAAGTTTCCAAATTAATATACTCAGTCATTCTTGAGTTACGCCCTTTTGACAGCCCATATGCAAATACCATATTTTTATTTAGTTCAATACTCCCCTTAACATTCCCAGAAAGACTCACCATAATGCCCTTAGTATTTTGGAAAGTAGAAATCAAACATGCATACCTTTTTTCAGTAATATATACTATATGTTAACAACGAACGCATAATTACTGACACTTTCAACAATACCGAAAGAAATAGATGTCTCGAAACTTTGCTTGGATGTTTGTTTTGGGAAATGATGGGCTTGGGGAGGGGGGGGGGATCTGATTGCTCTCATGTCACTTTGACTCTTAAAAAAAACTATAACTTCAAACTTCAGATTAAATGAGCCCCATCTGAAATTTCTACGACCACCCCTTCAATTAAAACTTTATATGTCCCCAGGGTATAACTTACAGCCCTTGCTTCAGGGCTCTGGGGGTTCATGTCAACCCTGGATGCATTTTTATATATTCTGTGGACTATTTTGAACAAAATTGCTTCTCACAATTTCAATCAGATGCGTTTCGTGAAAAGAGGGGTAGTTGGGAGAGGGTGTTAGTTGACATTCATCACTTTTGACTCTCAGAAGGGAACTAGAACTTCCAACTTTCAACCGAATGAGCCACCTCTAAAGTTTATACAACCATCCCTTTCAAGAAAAACTATAAATGCCCACGGGGCATAACTTAAAACCCTTGCCCCCAGGCTCTGGTGGTTTGTATCAACCCCAAAAGCCTTGTTATATGAACTTCGGACTATTTTGAATAAAATGGCTATCTCAAAATTTCCATTGGATACATTTCGGGAAAACACGACGTGTGGGGGGGGGGGCTGCCCTCTAATCACTTTGACTCTTAAAAAGGGCACTAGAACTTCTGATTACCAATCGAATGAGCCCCATCCAAAAAATATACGACCACCCTTTCTATGAAAAATCTTATGTTCCCCCAGGGTATAGCTTCCAACCATTGCTACAACATATAGCTTACAACAAAGTTGCTATCTCAAAATTTTAATTGAGTGCGAAATGATGGGCGTGAAGGGGAGCGGTTGCTCTTCAATCTTTTCTTACTCTTAATAAGGGCACTATAACTTCCAATTTCAAACCAAATGAGCCCCATCGGAAGTTTAGACGACCACCCATTGCATAAAAACCTTATATGCCCCCCAGGGAATAACTTATAACCTTGCTCCAGGGCTCAGGGGGGCTGTGTTAACCATGGATACATTTATACGTCCTTTAGACTATTTTGAACAAAATAGCTATCCCATAATTTCAATCAGATGTTTGGTGAAAAGAGGGGTAGTCGGAAGGGGGGGGGGCTAGTTGCCCTCCATCACTTTTTACTTTTTAAAGATAACTAGAACTCTTAATAAAGGCACTATAAGTTCCAAGTTCAAATTAAATAAGCCCAATCTGAAGTCTATATAGCCACCCATTCCATAAAAACCTTATATGCCCCCAGGCCATAACTTACAACCCTTACTCCAGGGCTCTGGGGGGTTGTGTCAACACTAAAGGCATTGTTATTTTTCCTTTAAACTATTTTGAAAAAAACATGTTTATCTTACAATTTCAATCAAATGTGTTTGGTGAAATGAGGGGTAGTCGGAGAGGGAGGGGGGGGGGGTGGCTAGCTGCCCTCCATCACTTTTGCTCTCAAATGAGAACTAGAACTTCCAATTTTCAACCAAATGAATCTCCTCTAAAGTTTATACAGCAACCTCTTCCATAAAAACCTTAAATACCCCTGTGGAATAACTTACAACCCCTGCCCCCAGACTCTGGGGTTTGTTTCAACCCCAAAAGCCTTCTTATATGATCTTGGACTATTTTGAATAGTCCAAGATTTTAATAGTCCGAAATGGCTATCTCAAAATTTCTATAAGATGTATTTCAGAAAAAAAACCACGTGTCTGTGTGTGTGTGGGTGGGGGAGTAGCTACACTCCAATTCCTTTTACTTATAAAAACGGCACTAGAAATTCTGATAACCAATCCAATAATCCCCCTCCGAAGCTTATACGACTACCCTTTCTATGAAAACCTTATTTTCCCCCAAGGCATAACTGAAAAACCATGCCCTGAGGGCTGTGGGGAGGGGGGGTGTCATCCTCAAAAACATAATTTCCGAAGTTTCAACTACGCTGAATAAAATGGATATCTCAAAATTTCGACTTGATGGGTTTGGGGAAATGATAGGCTTGGAGGGGAGTTGGTTGCCCTCCAATCACTTTTGACTATGAAAAGGGGCACTAGCCCCTTGAATTTCAAGTCGAATGAGCCCTTTTCGAAGTTTCTAAGACAACTCCTTCTGTACGAAGTGTCCCCTGGTCTAAAAAAAAAAAGATAAATTGTGCAAACATTGTTATTTACTTAGGCAGCGCTATTGCGCTGCCTATGGTTTATCAATACTATGTCAGCTGATTGTTATTTGTGGAAAACCACAAACAACAAATGGGAAAGAAATAGCCAAATTCATTGAGTCATTATTGAATGTGTAAAGATTTTATAATGTATATAAAATTACTATATAATACATGAAAATATGTATAATATTATTAGTAAACAATATATAATAAATACTACTATATATTATAATATATACTGAATTACTATTCTTGAAAGCTTATGGTGCTGGTGGCATACTAATTGAGCTTAAGCCTTAAAAATAAACACATGCGTCTTTTTACTTCGGTCTTTTTTCCCTTTCTTTCCGTTTTATAAGGTATATAAATCTCTTGCGTTATTATTTTTAATGTACATGTTTTGTAGTAATTGAGCTTAAACCTAAAATAATTTTTTGCTTTTAAAGTCTTTTTTAAGTCTTTTTGCTTTTGAATTTATTCTCCCTTTCTGTTTCTACTTTTTTAATGCATGTAAAATTACTCCTCCTTTATTTACTTCTTGTACTTATCTCATAGTAACTGAACTGCAATTAAAAAAGTAGAATGTCTTTGTCTTTTTTTTTTATTAATTTTTCTCTAATTCTCCTTTGATAAAATATAAGAAATTTCTCCTTTTTAATCCATTTATTCTGCTTATATAATAGCAATGGAACTTATAATTGAAAAGAAGAATATCTTGGTCTTTTTGTTGTTCGACTTCGTTTTCCTTTTTGAAATATGTGAAATGGCCTTTTTTTTCATTTATTTAGTGCTTATCTCATATATCTATTGACCTTAAACGTAAAATCATACTACCATTATCTTTTTTTGGAAGCCTTTTTTCCATCTTTCTACTTTTTAGTTTTTATTAACAATACCTGCATAAGATTTCTTTTTTTATTTAGTTATTCTTTGTCCTCATTTTATCCTAATTGACCTTATACTTAAAAAGTGAAATAGCTTTGTTTATATGCATTTGACATTTTATTTTACTTCTCCTTTTTATGATATATATATATATATATATATATATATATATATATATATATATATATATATATATATATATATATATATATATATATATATATATATATATATATATATATATATATATATATACAGGGTGGGCGGAAAGTAACTCCCTATTTTGATTAATAAAACAATGTACATTATATTTATTTATTCTCAAAAAAATTTATCATACAAGGTAGGCATAAATGGTAAGTTATCTCTAAAATTCAATATGTGCCCCAGATCTTTCCACCAGCTGCTGCAAACGTTCAGGAATGGCATCCACTGACTTTCTCAGAAACTCCGCTGGGATGGTGGACATGACTTCCTTAATTCGATCCTCGAGTTTTTCAAGTGTCATTAGTTTGGAGCGGTAGACTTCTTCCTTTACCCAACCCCAAAGAAAAAAGTCGCAGGGTGTCAAATCCGGGCTACTGGATGGCCATTCATGTGGACCACGACGTCCCAACCAACGCCCCGGAAAGCGAGCATCCAGCCATTCGCGGACAACAAGAGCAAAGTGTGGTGGGGCGCCATCTTGCATAAATATCAACTCGTCGATGTTCTCCCATGTGCTGACAACTGGCCAGACTCTATCACGCAACATATCAAGGTATCGTTCAGCATTCATGGTGTTGCGCAGAAGAAATGGGCCCACAACCTGATCTGAGGTGATACCACACCACACCGTTACTTTGGGTCGATTTTGCTGTTTTTCAACTGTTATCATAGGATCCTCTCTTGCCCAGTAGTGGCAGTTGTGACGGTTGATAAAGCCTCCGTCGTGAAACACAGCCTCATCAGTCCAGAGGATGTTGCGGAAGAGATGGGGCCACTCTTCATGCTAAGCCAGCATGATTTCTCCGAACTCCATGTGAATGTCACAGTCCTCATCCGAGAGTGATTGGCAGTAGTGCGGCTTCCACGCACGCCAGTTCAACTCTTTCTTGAGCACAGTTCACACTGTGTAGCGGGTGAGTCCACAAGCAGTAACAAATTAAATACAATTTATAAGTAATTTAAAATAGGGAGTTACTTTTCGCCCACCCTGTATATATGCTAGTTCTGTTTTGACGTAAAATTCAAATCCGGCGACCATGCTGTGATATAATATTTTTCAATAAATACTATTCTATATATATATATATATATATATATATATTATTTTTTGTTGGGCTTAATATATAGTGATTGAACTTAAAGTTAAAAGTAGAATACCTGCATCTTTGTGCTTTTGAAGTCTTTCTTTCTCCTTTTCTAGTTCTTTTTCATATGATATTTTTTCTTTTGTGATTCTTTTGACAACACCAGTCTTGATTTTGAGATTTTTTATTCTAGGATCTGAAATATCACTTGTCATCTCAAATATCAATGGCTCCTAAACAAAAAAAAAGAAGAAAATGTAATTCAAAAACATGTGTAAATAAGTGAAAGTCACCCAACTACAGTATTACCAACCGCAAAATGTTCAGTCATACCAAAACAAAAATATTACAGCACCAAAAAGTCATATTAAAAAGATAAAATTCAAAGCAGATGAACCTTGAACTCATTTTAAAGAGTTCAAATTCAAATTAAAAAAAAAAGAAGAAAAAATCAATATACATGTGGATGAGTATCCCCACATGTGTAACAGGAGGAAGGGTAGAAAAAGTGATAATGAAAATCGATTTTATATTTGGGCAACACTTGCTTGCACCACAATTAATTACTCTAATTTTGGCTTCACGTTACACATGTTGCATTGTTCAAATTCATGCTCCCATATTTTTACAGCAGATTAAAAAGCTTTAGTAATTTATTGAAACAGGTTTTTATAGTTATACAAAGATGTTAAGTACCAAGGACATTACGTTAAAAGCATTTTTTTGCACCCTTGACCCATTTTTAGCCAATTCACACCTGAAAAACATGATTACTATATTAATTCTTTTTTCAAAAATTATGAAATTGTTAGAGCAGTACAATATTCTCATCAACGTTACCAGACAGAACAGCATAAAGAAATGAAAAAAAGTAATTAACTAAACGTAACAAATTTTTTTGTCAAAAAAATTCAAACATCAAAGACCTGTTGATTTTCAAAGGCAACTACAACTTCATAGGAAAACTATACCTTCTTAAGCTATTTGGGATATTGCATAAGCCAATTATTTTTGCTGCGTCTTTGTCCATATTTCTTTTTTTAATTTGATTTCCATAACTATCCAAAACAAGATAACTGAATCTGAAGAACTTTTTTTCAGTGCAACTTGAATCTCAAATTCCCACCCGCACCCAAATTTAAAGATACATAAATAGTTGGGCAAATTTCCACTTAACTAGCTCCAACAACAAAATTTCATTTTCAGTCCTTGGTCAGAGGCAACACTGTAGCGTTGCCTATAGTAAAGGCCATACGGCTCCAATACTTTATTATTTTTTTTTCCCCAGAGGCACTTCATATGGAAGAGGTCGTCGTATAAACTTCAAAGGGGGCTCATTCGATTGGAAATCAAGAGTTCTATTGCCCTTTTTAAGGTTCAAAAGTGATTGAAAGGCAACCAACACCCCTTCCATGCCCACCATTTCCCCAAACACATCCAATCACAATTTTAAGATAGCCACTCTTTTCAAGGTAGTTGAAAATTCTGGAAATTAGGTCTTTGAGGATGACAACCATCCCACAGCCCTCAGGGTAAGTGTTGTAAGATATGCCCTTGGGGTGTATAAGGTTTTTATAGAAAGCGTTGTCGTAGAAACTTCAAAAAGGGCTCATTGGATTGGAAATTTAAATGGCTAGTGTCCATTTTAATAGTAGAAAGTGATTGGAGGTCAACTAACCCCTCTTCCACGCCCACCATTTCCCCAAACACATCCAACCAAAATTTTGAGATAGCCATTTTGTCCAACGTAGTTGAAAGTTCTAGAAATTATATCTTTGAGCAGGGCACCCCCCCCCCCAAAAAAAAAATCTTCAGGGCAAGGGTTATCAGTTATGCCCTGGGGGCATATATGGTTCTTATGGAAGGAATGATCTTATAGACTTCAGAGAGGGCTCATTTGATTGGAAATTGAAAGTTCTAGTTCACTTTTAAGCATTAAAATGATATCGGAGGGTAACCAGCCCCCCCACGTCGTTTTTTCGCAAATGCATCCAATAAAAATTTTTAGATAGCTATTTTGTTAAAAATAGTTCAAAGATCATATGACAAAAACTCTGGTGTCGACCCTGGGGGCATATATGGTTCTAAAAGAAGGGATAATTGTATAAACTTCAAACAGGGCTCATTTGAATGGAAATTGAAAGTTCTAGCTCACTTTTTAAGGGTCAAAAGAGATTGGAGGGCACCTAGCCCCCCCTCCATGCCCTTTTTTTCTCAAACCCATCTTATAAGAATTTTGAGATAGCCATTTAAAAAAAAAAAAAAAACAGTTCAAAGACCATATAATGAAAACTCAGGGGTCAACACAGCCCCCAGGGCCCGAGGGCAGGCGTTATAAGTTATGCCCTGGGGGAATATATAGTTCTTATGGAAGGGATGCTTGTAAAAACTTCAAAGAGGGCTCATTTGATTGGAATTTGAAAGTTCTGGTTCAGTTTTTGAGAGTCAAAGGGGCAGGCATTGTAAGCTATACCCTGGAGGCATATATGGTTCTAATAGAAGGGATGGTTGTATAAACTTCAAATAGGGCTCGTTTGATTGGAAATTGAAAGTTTCAGTTCACTTTTTAAGAGTCAAAAGAGATTGGAGGGTACCTAGCCCCCCCCCATCCATGCCCTTTTTTTCTCAAACCCATTTAATAAGAACTTTGATATAGCCATTTTGAAAAAATAGTTCAAAGACCATATAATGAAAACTCCAGGGATGACATAGCCCCCCAGGGCCCAGGGGCAGGCGTTTTAAGTTATGCCCTAGGGGAACATATAGTTCTTATGGAAGGGATGCTCGTAAAAACTTTAGAGAGGGCTCATTTGAGTTGAAATTGAAAGTTCTGGTTCAGTTTTTGAGAGTCTAAACAGATTGGAGGGCAACTAGCCCCCCCCCCAGGCCCCTTTTTTCCAAAATGCATCCAATACAAATTTTGAGATAGCCATTAAGTTTAAAATTGTGCATAAGTCAGATAACAAAATCTCAGTTGTTGACACAACCCCCAGGGCCCGGGGGAAGGCATTGTAAGTCATGCCCTATGACATATATGGTTCTTATGAAAGGGATGCACATATAAACTTCAGAGAGGGCTCATTTGAATGGAAATTGAAAGTTCGAGTTCACTTTTTAATAGTCAAAAGAGATTGGAGGGCACCTAGCCCCCCCCCTTCCAGGCCCTTTTTTCTTAAACCCATCTGATAAGAACTTTGAGATAGCCATTTTTTTAAAGTATTTCAAAGACCATATAATGAAAACTACGGAGTCAACACAACCCCCCAGGGCCCAAGGGCAGGCGTTGTCAGTTATGCCCTGGGGAATATATAGTTTTTATGGAAGGAATGATCATAAAAACTTCAGTCAGGGCTCATTTGATTGAAAATTGAAAGTTCTAGTTCAGTTTTTGAGAGTCAAAAGAGATTGGAGGGCAACTAGCCCCCCGCCCCCCGCGATGTCCCCAAATGCATCTGATAAAAATTTTTTGATAGCCAATAATTTTAAAATTGTTCAAAAGTCAGATAACAAAAACTCATGTGTCAACACAACCCCCTAGGGCCTGGGGGCTGGTGTTGTAAGTTATGCCCTATGGCATATATGGTTGTTATGAAAGGGATGCTTGTATAAACTTCAGAGGGCTCATTTGATTGGAAATTGAAAGTTCGAGATCACTTTTTAATAGTCAAAAGAGAGTAAAGGCTATACGGCTCCAATGTTTTATTTTTTTCCAGGGTAACCGGCCCTCCCCACGCCCTTTTTTCGCAAATGCATCAGATAAAAATTTTGAGATAGCTATTTTATTAAAAATAGTTCAAAGATCATACGACAAAAAATCCAGTGTTGACCCTGGGGGCATATATGGTTCTAAAAGAAGGGATGCTTGTATAAACTTCAAACAGGGCTCATTTGATTGGAAATTGAAAGTTCTAGTTCAGTTTTTGAGAGTCAAAAAAGATTGGAGGGAAACTAACCCCCTCCCAAATGCCCCTTTTCCAGCAAATGCATCCAATAAAATTTTTGAGATAGCCATTAAGTTCGAGATTGTTCAAAAGTCAGATGACAAAAACTCAGGTGTCGACACAACCCCCAGAGCCCAGTGGTAGGCATTGTAAGTTATGCCCTGGGGCATATATGGTCCTTATGAACGGGATGCTTGTATAAACTTCATAGAAGGCTCACTTGATTGGAAATTTGAAAGTTCGAGCTCACTTTTTAATAGTCAAAAGAAATCCGAGGGCAACTAGCCCGACTTCCCATGGCTTCTTTTTCCAAGCCAATCTGATAAAAATTTTGAGATAGACATTTGGTTAAAAATAGTTCAAAGGTTGGATAAGAAAAAACTCCAGAGTCAGTACAACCCCCCAGGGCCCAGGGGAAGGCGTTCTAAGTTATGCCCAAAGGGCATGTATGGTTCTTATGAAAGAGATACTTGAATAAGCTTCATAGAGGGCTCATTTGATTGAAAATTGAAAGTTTTAGTTCCCTTTTTTAGAGTCAAGAAATTTAAGGGCAACTAGCCACCCCGCCCACACCCTCTTCCCCTAAACCCATCCACTTCAAATTTTGAGATAGCTAGTTTTTTGAAAATTGTTCAAAACTTAGATAACAAAAACTCCAGTGTAAACACAACTCCCCAGGGCCAAGGGGATAGGCGTTGTAAGTATTGTCCTGAGGGTGTATATGGCTCTTATGAAAGCAATGCTCATATAAACTTCAGACAGAGCTCATTTGATTGGAAATTGAAAGTTCTAGTTCACTTTTTAAGAGTCAATAGATATCTGAGGGCAACTAGCTCCCCCCCCCCCATACACACACACCCTTTTTACCCAAAACCCATCTGATACAAAATTTGAGACAGGAATTTTTTATAAAATAGTTCAAAGGTCAGATAATAAAAACTCTGGTGTCAACACAACCCCCCAGGGCCCAGGCATTGTAAGTTATGTCCTGGGACTGTATATCATTCTTACAAAAGGGATGCTTGTATAAACTTCAGAGAGGGCTCATTTGAATAGAAATTATAGTTCTAGTTCATTTTCTCAGAGTAAAAAAAGATTGGAGGGCAACTAGCAACTCCCGCCCTCCACGCCTTTGGGTTTATCAGACGGATAAACCCATCCAATAGAAATTTGAGGTGACCATTTTGTCAAAAGTAGTCCAAACATCAGATATTAAAACTCCGGGGTCAATACAGCCCCCCAGAACCCCAGGACAGGCGTTGTAAGTTTTACTCTGGGGGTATATATGTTTATTATAGAAGGGATGCTTGTGTAAACTTCAGAGAGGGCTCATTTGATCGAAAATAGAAAGTTCTAGTTCACTTTTAAAGAGTGAAAAGAGGTTAAAAGGCAATTAGCCCTCGCCCCCACACCCCTTTTCCCCAAACCCATCCTATAAAAATTTTGAAATATCCATTTTGTTAAAAAGAGTTCAAACATCAGATAATAAAAACTACAAGGTTGATAAAAACCCATTTTTTCACTTTGATATTGCTACTTTGATACCAGTTTTGACACTTTGATGAACATTTGATTTTTTTTTTTAAGTTTTATTTGAAATAAGGAATTTTTAAAAACTTGAAACTTTTTGCAATCAAAACAAACAAAAATTAATTAAAAAACAAACTTTCCAAAAAATAGGTTTTTCAAAGAGAAATAAAGGCCATTTTAAACTTGAGCTCAGCAGAGACGAATACCTGTTAAAACTCAAACTCAAAACGACCAGAAATTACTATTAAAGAATAAATGAAACACAAAACAAACATAAATTAAATAAAAAATCATAGCAAAAAACAACAAAGACTAATAATATAAATGAATAAATAGAACTAAAAGCAAGGAATACTTAGATTGAATATGAAAATCAAGCTTAAAATGAAAAAAATATTTTGCTATTGAAATATAAATGAAACTCAAAATGAACAGAAATTAAATAAACCATCAATGCAAACAAACATACAATAGATATTAATCTAAATGAATAAATAAATCTTAAAACAAGTGAAACGTAAATTGAATATGCAAATCAAGCTTGAAATGAACAAAAATCACTACAAACTTTAGGTTTTGCCTCCTTCTCTCACTGTAAAAGTCTAAAACCTACTGCTTCATTGGTGCTTTACTGAAAACTATATGCATCTTGAACAGTCTTGGAAAGTATAAACAATATCGAATTGAATATTTGATGTATAATGATATTAATTGTTGAAAGATCCATCAGTTCAAGAATTTATTTCACTGTAATTTTGTTTTAATTTGTTTTAATTTTGTTTTAATATTAAGTACAAAAGAAAATATCTGTAATAAAATTGGTTGTCAGTAAAGCACCAATGACCCAGTAGGTTTTAGACTTTTGCAGTGAGAGAAGGAGGCAATACCCAAACTCTTGTTTGTAGTGATTTTTGTTTGTTTCAAGCTTGATTTGATATTCAATTTAAGTTTCACTCGTTTTAAGATTTATTTATTCATTTACAATAATATCTATTGCATGTTTGTTTGCATTGATTGTTTATTTAATTTCTGCTTGTTTTAAGTTTCATTTATACTTTAATAGCAAAATATTATTTTTTGTTTTAAGCTTGGTTTTTATATTCAATCTA
Organism: Artemia sp. Qi Xiang Cuo; assembly: GCF_049724085.1. NCBI lineage: Eukaryota > Metazoa > Arthropoda > Branchiopoda > Anostraca > Artemiidae > Artemia > Artemia sp. Qi Xiang Cuo. The sequence continues at coordinate 50,106,981 of NC_142808.1, read as the reverse complement.
AGCATTACTTGCTTTAAGATCTATTTATTCATTTATATTATTACTTGTTTTATCTTTTGCTATGATTGTTTATTTAATTTCTGCTCATTTTTGGTTTTATTTATTCTTTAATAGTAATTTCTGGTCATTTTTAGTTTGAGTTTTAACAGGGATTTGTATCTTCTGAGCTTAAGTTTAAAATGGCCTTTACTTTTCTTTGAAAAACTTATTTTTTGGAAAGTTTTTTTTATTAATATCTTAAAATATCTGGGTTGCAGCAGTAGCTAGCAACCAAGTAAGAGATGATCATGTCCATTGCTAAGAAATATAATGACCCATTTCTGAAAATAGAGTCAGATCAAAACAAAAAATACACCATTAGAACCGCCTAGTTGGAAACCCCTATATAGGAAACATAACATCCCTTGGCTTGAAAATCAAGAAAAGTGGCAGCTACTACAATATTCTACATAAATGGCATATTTCTCCTTTTTTTGTGAATTATTTAAAAAAAAAATTCCTAAAAAAAGGTTTGTAAGATAAAGATAAAGGCCATTCTGAATTTATTGTCATGAGGTACAAGTACATGTAAAAACGAAAGCCTTAAACCAACATAAGCTACTAGTAAAGAATCAACGATACCTAAAACGACAGGAAATTCCGAGAAAAATCATTGCAAAAAACATACAAAAGGTATAAACATAAATTAATAAATGCATCTTAAGGTGAGCATTGCTTAGATTGAATATGAAAATCTAGCTTAAGACGACACCAAATATTTTGCTATTAAGGTATAAATGAAACTTATAACGAACAGAAATTAAATAAAAATCAATGCGAACAAAACATACAATATATATAATGTAAATGAATAAATGAATCTTAAAACGAGTGAAACTTAAATTGAATATGCAAATCAAGTTTGAATCGAATAAAAATAACTACAAACAAGGGTTTGGGTATTTTCTCACTGCAGAAGCCTAAAACCCCTGCAGAAGCCTAAAGCGCCAATGACGCAGTAGGTTTTAGGCTCCTTCCATAAGAAACGAGCATCCTTCCATAAGAAACAATATGAAGGATTCGGAGAATCCTTCATATTGCAACCCTTGCCCTGAGGGCTTTGGGGGAGTTGTAATCCTCAAAGACCTAATTTCCAGAACTTAAAACTACGTTTAATAAAATGGCTGTCTTAAAATTTTGATTGGATATGTTTGGGGAAAGAGGGGGCGTGAGAGGGGGGGTAGTTGCCCTCAAATCACTGTCGACTATTACTAAAAGTATTAGCCCTCAGAAATTCCGATCGAATTAGCCTTTTTTGAAGTTTCTAAGACACCACCTTCTATAAAAACCTTATATGTCCCCAGGGTATAACTTAAAACCCTTGCCATGAGAGTAGTGGGGGATTGTCCTCCTCAAAAATATATTTGCTATATCGAAATTAACTACGCTGAACAACACGGCTATCTCAAAATTTTGCTTGGTTGTGTTGCGGGTACTCAAGGGCGTTGGGAGAGCGGGCTTGTGGCCCTCAAATCATTTTTGACTGTTGAAAAAGGCACTAACCCTTTGAATTTCCAATTGAATGAGCCTGTTTTGAAGTTTCTGGTTGCCCTCCAATCACTTTTGACTATTAAAAAGGGCACCATCCCTTTGAATTTCCAATCGAATGAACCTTTTTGAAGGTTCTACGACAACGCCTTCTATAAAAACCTTATATGCCCCCAGGGCATATCTTAAAACCCTTGCCCTGAAGGTTTCGGGGAAGTGTCCTCCTCAAAAACATATTTTCTATCTGGAAATCAGCTACACTGAAAAAAATGGCTATCTCAAAAGTTTGATTGGATGTGTTTGGGGAAATGATGGGCGTAGGGGGGGGGGCTAGCTACCCTCCAATCACTTTCGACTATAAAAAAAGGCACTAGCCCTTTAATTTCCAATCGAATGAGCCTGTTTTGAAGTTTCTACGACAACGCCCTTTTATAAAAACCCTAAAAGCCCCCAGGGCATAACTTAAAACCTTTGCCCTGAGGGTTGTGGGGGAGTGTCCTCCTCAAAATATATTTTCAATCTGGAAATCAACTACGCTGAAGAAAAATGGCTATCTCAAAATTTTGATTGGATGTGTTTGGGGGAATGATGGGCGTAGGGAGGGGGGTGGGGCTAGTTGCCCTCCAATCGCTTTTGACTATTAAAAAGGGCACTATCCCTTTGAATTTCCAATTGAATGAACCTTTTTTTAAGTTTCTACGACAACGCCTTCTATAAAACCTTATATGCCCCCAGGGCATATCTTAAATCCCTTGCCCTGAAGGTTGTGGGGGAGTGTCCTCATCAAAAACATATTTTCTATCTGGAAAGCAACTACGCTGAACAAAATGGCTATCTCAGAATTTTGATTGGATGTGTTTGGGAAAATGATGGGCGTGGGGGGGGGAGGGCTAGCTGCCCTCCAATTACATTAGAATATTAAAAAAGGCACTAGCTCTTTTATTTCCAATCGATTGAGCCTGTTTTGAAGTTTCTACAACAACGTCTTCTATAAAAACCTTATATGCCCCCATGGCATAACTTAAAACCCTTGCCCTGAGGGTTGTGGAGGGGAGTATCCTCCTCAAAAACATAATTTCTATCTGCAAATCAACTACACTGAACAAAATGGCTATCTCAAAATTTTGATTGGATGTATTTGGGGGAATGATGGGCGTGGGGGGGGGGGCTAGTTGCCCTCTAATCACTTTTGACTATTAAAAAGGGCACTAGCCCTTGAATTTCCAATTGAATGAACCTGTTTTGAAGTTTCTACGACAACACCTTCTATAAAAACCTTATATGCCCCCAGGGCATTACCTAAAACACTTGCCCTGAGGGTTTTGGGGGAATAACCTCCTCAAAAATATGTTTTCTATCTGGGAATCAACTATGCTGAACAAAATGGTTATTTGAAAATTTTGATGGGATGTGGTGGGGGAAATGATGGGCGTGGGGGGGTCTTGTTACCCTCCAATCATTTTGGACTATCAAAAAGGACAATATCCCTTTAATTTTCTATCGAATTAGCCTATTTTGAAGGTTCTACAACAACGCGTTTTATGAAAATCTTATATGCCCCCAGGGCATAACTTGAAACCCTTGCCCTGAGGGTTGTGGGGGAGTGTCCACCTGAAAAATATATTTTCTATCTGGAAATCAACTACGCTGAACAAAATGGCTATCTGAAAATTTTGACTGGATGTGTTTCGAGAAATGATGGGCGTGGGGGGGGGGAGAGGGGGGCTAGTTACAGTCAAATCACTTTTGACTATTAAAAAGGGCACTAGCTCTTCAATTTCCAATTGAATGAGCCTGTTTTGAAGTTTCTACAACAACACCTTCTATAAAAACCTCATATGGCCCCAGGGCATAACTTAAAACCCTAGCCCTAAGGGTTGTGGGGGAGTATCCTCCTCAAAAATATATTTTCTCTCTGTAAATCAACTACGCTGAACAAAATGGCTCTCTCAACATTTGGTTGGGTGGTGTTGGGGGAAATGATGGGCGTGGAGGGGGGGGCTAGGTGCCCTCCAGTCATTTTGGACTATTAAAAAGGGCAATAGCCCTTTAGTTTCCAATCGAATGAGCCTGTTTTAAAGTTTCTACGACAATGCCTTCTATAAAAACCTTATATGCCCCCAGGGCATAACTTAAAACCCTTGCCCTGATGGTTGTGGGGGAGTGTCCACCTCAAAAATATATTTTATATCTGGGAATCAACTACTCTGAACAAAATGGCTATCTAAAAATTTTGATTGGATGTGTTTGGGGGAATGATGGGCGTGAGGGGGGGGGGGCTAGTTGCCCTCCAATCATTTTGGACTATTAAAAAGGGCACTAGCTCTTCAATTTCCAATCGAATGAGCCTGTTTTGAAGTTTCTACAACGATTCTATAAAAATCTTATATGCCCCCAGGGCATAACTTAAAACCCTTGCCCTGAGGGTTGTGGGGGGGTATCCTCCTCAAAAATATATTTTCTATCTGGAAATCAACTACGCTGAACAAAATGGCTATCTCAAAATTTGGGTTGTGGGGGAGTATCCACCTGATAAATATATTTTCTATCTGGAAATCAACTACGCTGAACAAAATGGCTATCTGAAAATTTTGATTGGAGGTGTTTGGGGAAATGATGGGGGTGGGGGGGGGGGGGCTAGTTACACTCCAGTCACTTTTGACTATTAAAAGGGCACTAGCTCTTCAATTTCCAATTGAATGAGCCTGTTTTGAAGTTTCTACAACAACGCCTTCTATAAAAACCTTATATGCCCCCAGGGCATAACTTAAAACCCTTGCCCTGAGGGTTGTGGAGGGGGGGGGTATCCTCCTCAAAAATATATTTTCTATCTGGAAATCAACTACGCTGAACAAAATGGTTATCTGAAAATTTTGATTGGATGTGTTTGGGGAAATGATGGGTGTGGGGGGGGGGCTAGTTACACTCCAATCACTTTCGACTATTAAAAAGGGCACTAGCTCTTTAATTTCCAATTGAATGAACCTGTTTTGAAGTTTCTACAACAACGCCTTCTATAAAAACCTCATATACCCCCAAGGCATAACTTAAAACCCTTGCCCTGAGGGTTGTGAGGGGGTATCCTCCTCAAAAATATATTTTCTATCTGGAAATCAACTATGCTGAACAAAATGGCTATCTCAAACTTTTGTTTGGATGTGTTTGGGGGCCTGAGGGGCGTGGGGGGGGGGCTAGTTGCCCTCCAGTCATTTTGGATTATTAAAAAAGGCAATAGCCCTTTAGTTTCCAATCGAATGAGCCTGTTTTGAAGGTTCTACGACAACGCCTTCTTCAAATACTTTATATGCCCCCATGGCATAACCTAAAACCCTTGCCCTGAGGGTTGTGGGGGAGTGTCCTCCTCAAAAATATATTTTATATCTGCAAATCAACTATGCTGAACAAAACTGATATGTTAAATTTTGGATGGGATGGGTTGGGGGACTTGTGGGGGGTGGGGGGGGGGAGGGGGCTAGTTACACTCCATTCACTTTCGAATAGTAAAAAGGGCAGTAACTCTTTAATTTCCAATCGAATGAGCATGTTTTGAGCTTTCTACAACAACACTTTCTATGAAAACCTTATATTCACCCCAGTGGTATATCACACTCCATATCTTAATGGTCTTGGGGGACTGTCCTCCACAAAAATATATTTTCTATTTGGTAAAAAACAATACTGACCAAAATGTTTATCTCAGTATTTTGATTGGATGTGTTTTGGGGAATTATGGGGGTAGGGGGGGGGCTAGTTGCCATCCAATCATTTTGGACTATTAAAAAGGACAATAGCCCTTTAATTTCCAATCAAATGAGCCTGCTTTAAAGTTTCTACGACAAAACCTTCTTTAAAAACCTTATATGCCCCCAGGGCATAACTTAAAACCCTTGCCCTGAGGGTTGTGGGGGAGTGCCCTCCTCAAAAACATATTTTCTATCTGGGAATCAACTATGCTGAACAAGATGGATATCTCAAAATTTTGATTGGATGTATTTGGGGGAATGATGGGCATGGGGGGGGGCTAGTTGCCCTCCAATCATTTTGGACTATTAAAAAGGGTACTAGCACTTTAATTTCCAATTGAATGAGGCTTTTTTGAAGTTTCTACGACAACACCTTCTATAAAAACCTTATAGGCCCTCAGGGCATAACTTAAAACCCTTGCCCTGAGGGTTGTGGGGGGGGTATCCTCCTCAAAAATATATTTTCTATCGGGACATCAACTAGGTTGAACAAAATGGCTATCTCAAAATTTGGGTTGTGGGGGAGTATCCACCTGAAAAATATATTTTCTATCTGGAAATCAACTATGCTGAACAAAATGGCTATCTGAAAATTTTGATTGGATGTGTTGGTGGAAATGAAGGGCGTGGGGGGGGGGGGCTAGGGACACTCCAATTTCTTTCGACTATGAAAAAGGGCACTAGCTCTTTAAGTTCAAATCGAATGAACCTGTTATGATTTTTCTACCACAATACCTTCTACAATAACCTTATACTCACCCAGGGCTTAGCTTAAAGCCCAATCTCTGCGGAATGTGGGGGGGTATGATCCTCAAAAATATATTTTCTATCTGGAAATCAACTCCGCTGAACAAAATGGCAAGCTCACAATTTGGATGGGATGTGTTTGGGGAAATGATGGGTGTAGGGGGGGTGGGCTAGTTACACTCCAATCACTGTCGAATATTAAAAAGGGCACTAGCTCTTTAATTTCCAATTGAATGATCCTGTTTTGAAGTTTCTATAACAACGCCTTCTATAAAAACCTCATATACCCCCAGGGCATAACTTAAAACCCTTGCCCTGAGGGTTGTGAGGGGGTATCCTCCTCAAAAATAAATTTTCTATCTGGAAATCAACTATGCTGAACAAAATGGCTAGCCCAAAATTTGGATGGGATGTGTTGGGGGAAATGATGGGTGTAGGGGGGGGTGGGCTAGTTACACTCCAATCACTGTCGACTATTAAAAAGGGCACTAGCTCTTTAATTTCCAATTGAATGAACCTGTTTTGAAGTTTCTATAACAACGCCTTCGATAAAAACCTCATATACCCCCAGGGCATAACTTAAAACCCTTGCCCTGAGGGTTGTGAGGGGGTATCCTCCTCAAAAATATATTTTCTATCTGGAAATCAACTACGCTGAACAAAATGGCTATCTCAAAATTTTGCTTGGATGTGGGGGGGGGAAGGATGGGCGTGGGGGGGGGGGGATAGTTGCCATCCTATCAATTTCGACTATTAAAAAGGGCACTAGAACTCTCAATTTCCAATCGAATGATCCCCCTTTGAAGTTTCTACGACGACCCCTTCCATATGAAGTGCCTCTGGGAAAAATAAAATAATAAATAATAAAACATTGGAGCCGTATGGCCTTTACTATAGGCAACACTACAGCGTTGCCTCTGATAAAACCCCTCTTCCTGGCCTATGGGGACAAAGCAAAGACACAAAAATAAAACAAAAAACTGACTAAAAAGACAGACTAATGACAAAAAGACAATTGACTGCTCGCAGTCTTTATTATGAAAAATAGCCACTTGCCTTTAGGCAAGAAAAAGGGAAAAAACACAAACTCTTTAGTAAGCATACAAAAATCAAATGGCTGATATAACCTCTGCCTCTGCTGAAAGGGGGGCACCCAAGGAGAGCCCATATTTCTGTCTATAAAAAATGCCTTTATAATGGAAGTAAAAAGAAGTTCTGTTACAAAGGGCTGTAAGCGAAAGAAGTGTCTGATTCGAAAGAGTAGATTTTTCTGATATAGATGTGTTAGAATTAGGTTTTTGCTCTAAAAACATTTCGGTCTTTTGAGGATCACAATTGGTATACATTGAATCTGCATCAAAACTGCCAATTCTTGTATTTGGTTTAACCGAAACTTGCTTTACCTTGGAAACAAAATCAGCGGAATAGCTGATTTTGTTCATAAGCCCGGTAATCCACTTCGACCCATTGTTTCTTCTTTTAATTCTCCTACAGCAAAAATAGGGAAATTCTTATCAGTGATATTTCGCCCACTAATTCAGGCTCAGAAATCCTATATTAAAAATTCCGCTGATTTTGTTACCAAGGTAAAGCAAGTTTTGGTTAAACCAAATCTACTCTTTCGAATCAGACACTTCTTTCGCTTACAGCCCTTTGTAACAGAACTTCTTTTTACTTCCATTATAGAGGCATTTTTTATAGACAGAAATATGGGCTCTCCTTGGGTGCCCCCCTTTCTCCAATACAGGCTGATATTTTCATGGAAGACCTTGGAGAAAGGGCTATTTTGCAAAGTTCTTGTAAACCTGAATTTTGGGTTCGTTTTAAAGATGACATATTTTATTTATGTGAGCATGGTGACGAGTCTCTGGGTTCTTTTCTTCACTTGCTCAACTCCTTGGATCCAAAACTGAAATTTACTCAGGAATCAGAGATGGAGAGGCGTCTTCATTTCTTAAATGTTCTGGTGCACCGAAATGATTCTTGTGTTGAGTTTAGTGTCTATAGAAAACCCACACATAATGACCGTTACTTTATTTATTCCTCTAATCGTTCTCCTGTTGCAAAAAGAGGAGTTGTCACTTCTCTAGTAGGTAGAGCATTGAAAGTTTGTTCAACACGTTTCTTGGATTTAGAGATCAACCCCCTTAGAGATATTTTATTTGGGAATGGTTATCCAATTAGTTTAATAGAATCTGTAATTACAAAACGCATTAAAAGATTATCAGATAGTTCCACAGAAAACACAAATCAAAGGGAAATTCAGTTTATCTTGGTCTCCCCTATTTTAAAAGGATTTCAGACCAAATTTCAAAAAAATCTTAGGAAAAATAACATTTACACTTATTATAGATACATAAAAACTATCAGCTCACAAATTTATCAAGGTAAAGACCCCATCCCGATAGGTGAAAACTCCGGTGTCTACAGAATTCCTTGTTCGTATTGTCTTTGGTATATCGGAAGAACTAATAAGCGACTCACGGATAGATTTATTCAGCACTCTAGTTCAATTAATAATACACTTAAAAAGCGAAAAAAAACAGAAAATTTTGACTCTGCCCTTGCAAAGCACATTTTTCAAAACCCAGACCATACTATTTTGTTTAATCAAGCTAGCGTTATTTCGCATGATAAAGGTATAGTCCAGCACTACAGAGAAGCTGTTGAAATTTATAAGTACCAACATTTAGGTCTAGCTTTAAACAGAGATTCCGGTGATTTAAGGATAAAAGAGTCATATTTCGGTTTTCTCAAATGAAAAGCCGATACTTTAGTAATCCCTGAAATAAAACTTGAACCACTTTCCCAGTCATATAATCAAACACGTGAACAACCCCTTGGGTCTCAAAGGGTGTCTGCAAGAAATGCATTAATTAAAATCCGAAATCAAATGACATAGTTCTCCAACTTATTTAATTGCTGGTTCGTTTTGTTTTTCGAGTGAATAAATTGTTTCCTTGTCTTTGTCAGTTGTTTGCTAGTATCCGTCGATGGCAGTTTATATTTTTTTGGGGGGGATTTTGTGCAAATCGCGGATATTGGCGAATAACTCCCTTTTATGGTTGTTAGGTAGTTGGTTTTAATTCTTTTAATTTTTGGCTTTTATTGATACATCGTTTCGTTTCGCGCTGAAGAAGAGAGGCGTTTGTCATCTCGAAATATTCGCTTTGTTTTTTCAGTATCTTCATTTGGCCTATAAAAACCCCATTTTTGCTCGTTTTTCTTTCTTTATGTGATGACAGGCCAATGTGGTTTAAGAAATTATCTTCATTTGCAAGAGAGGCAGGGAGGTAGACAGCACATAGCATTAAAAACTCTACTCTTTAGATGAGTATTCACATGTATTTTTCAAAGTGAAACTTCACACTCTAATTGAAATACAATATAGTATTGTCCAATCAATCACAAACAACCACCCAATATTTATGTAGTTTTAAAGAAAAACAAAAATGAAGTCATTGAGTATCTTACAGAAACATTTTCTTCTTTATATCAACTATATTTTCTTCTATCTACCCCTGAAAAATCTTCCCCATATGTAATATAGAGCAGCCAAAGGGAAATTATGACAAATAAAAGATTGAAAAAAAGAAATTTTTTTAGAATATTTGACTTATATTCCAAAATAAATAAAGAGCACTATATTGAGCATGGTGTAGAATGAAACCATTTATGTTCAACAGGACCAACCATAAATGAAACTTTAAAACAAGAAATTTTGAAAAGAATTTATAAATCAAAAGAATTCCTTTTTAATGCTGATTCCAAACACATAAAGTTTGTTAAGTTTAATGCTAGACCTGAACAACAAGCCTGAAAAAATTGCCATAATTTCAATAAAAGGAGGCAACCCCCTAAAAGTCTAGTGATTGTAACAGAAATTAAACTATTATTGCTACATACATTATTGCCATTATTGCTACACCTAAACATCTCTACAAGCCTGAAAAAATTGCCATAATTTCTATAAAAGGAGGCAACCCCCTAAAAGTCTAGAGATGATAACAGAAATTAAACCATTAGATTCACCAGTGTATGTTAGAGAACCATCTCTACTCAGTACTTGGTTAGAGAATCAGGTACTGTGTGTTAGAGAACCATCAGATTCAGTATCTTAGAGAACCATACTCTGAAGGTTTCAGGCTCATTTCTGCAAAAAAAAAAAAATCCAAATTTTGAAACAAAAAAAATCAAAGAAAGATGAGGATGTGTGCTTATTTTTTTAAATAAGCAGTGATCTTGGACAAATGTTTTGACTAAAATGTATCTTCCCTAAACAAGGGCAGCAGGTTCTTAATCATGGACCTGATGCAGATAGTTAGCATTGGCTGACTATAATCTTATAGCCAAGCAGATTTAAAAATGATTAATCTTTTTCACAACACATGTCAGTGATTGAATCTGCTCATGATTGAGATACTTCAATTTTAAGATCCTTTGTTCCAGATTGAGCAGTAGCTTATTTTCCAAGATTAGAGCCAAGCTAAAAATTTGTAATTATAATTAGGTGTCTACTATTAACTGTCTATGTATTTATAATAGCCTAGTTACCATTGTATATGTGTGGTATATTCAAACTAATGAAATACTTATTAAGAAAATTTAGACAGATTTAGTAGAGAAAAATTAATTTTCCATGTGGTGTAATAGACATAACTATTAAGATGGCAATTAGAGAGACCTGCATTTGTAGTTCTATTCATTTCTGTCAATGGCTAAAAAAGGTCCTGTTGTCTAATTAGACACCACCTAGTTATTACCAAGTTATTACACCTCTAGAGGTTTTATGGCAAATAAGGAAACACATAAATTGTCCTCAATGTTGAATTCACAATTTAGTAGTTAGGAACTGGACAATTTTCACAACCTATTGTTTCAAGTAGGCTAATATTGCAATGTCATGGAATCAAAACCTCAGTATTTATAAATACCTACCTATGCCTAGGACTCAAGAAATATTGAATTTGAAGTCAGCAGAATGCTACTGTCTTGGTCACTGACAGTGGTAAATATTTACCAAAACATACTATTGAATTACAAATAAAGTAAACATACCACTTGATGCCCTTTTTTATGCTCTTTACAAATATAATAATCATTTTTGTTGGAAATGAATTTTAGCCCCCACCCCTAGGGTAAAGGTACCAATGATTCAACAGTTTTTGTAAAAAAAAACCAGTTTTTCTACTCTAGAAGTCTTAATTTAAAGACTTTCGGTTTGAAAAGGGTTTTAGTATGTAGGAAAAACATCTAGGAATCTAACTGTTTGATGAGAAGTTTGAAGTTTTCTCTGGAAAGGGTATAAAACTCCAATTTTCCGAAATTAGAGCATTTTCACCAACAAATTTGACACAACAAAAAAGTTACCTGTTTTCGACGCAAGTCGGAACCCAATTCGACACCTGTATCAGGTGTCAAACCGATGATTTGACAGTTTTTGTAAAAAACCAGTTTTTCTACTCTAGAAGTCTTAATTTAAAGACTTTCGGTATGAAAAGGGTTTTAGTATGTAGGAAAAACATCTAGGAATCTAACTGTTTGATGAGAAGTTTTGTCTTGAAAAGGTACAAGACTCCGATTTTCCGAAATTAGAGCATTTTCACCTAATAATTTGACACAACAAAGAAGTTACCTGTTTTCGTTGCAAGTCGGAACCTAATTCAACACCCATCTAAATGCTTGGGGAATACTTTTGGGTGGAACCTGGTGTATTTGACATGTATATTCTTGTTTCTTTGTTTTTCTTCAACTTCATTTAATGTATAAAAGTATAAAAGACTACGCAAAAAGTAGAAGTAATAAAACTAACAAAATCGTTTCAAGTATGTAGTATTTGGTATAATCAGTACAACAAATTTAGTATAACAAAATTGTTTCACTAGTATTTCGGAAGGGATAGGGTCTAGGAAAACGGGAGTGGACTTCAAGAAATTTAAGAAGTTTATTCGATTTAGTGGATTTTATTTTCATATGCAGATTCTTAGTTTTGTCCAAAAAATAGGCCTATGCGTCATTTTGTATAAGATTTTGTATTTGATAAAATTTGTATTTTTTATTTGGATGAAGGATAAATAAGTGTATAATCTAAAAAAATCTGGGGGAAGGGGCAAAATCAGGTCGGGCGGGGGGCAAAACGAGGTCGGGGGGGGGGGGGCAACTGCCCACACTGCCCCATAGCAATTTACACCCCTGCATGGTATGAGGCCAAGCAGTTCCTCAAATGATGGAAAAATCCAGTGTCTGTAAGTAAAACTTCAAAGTTTAAAAAAAAAACCTTTTGTTTAAATGTTCTTTCATCTGAAATATTATTAGAAATAATAATCATCAAAATCTCTCGTTGCACAGAAAGCACCCATAAATTTGACAGCTATGGTGCCTATGGTTTCGTCAGTGAAACCTGGAATTTCGACACCTATAATTTCTCATCTGTTTTACATGTTTAGTGAAGTTTTGACAAAGTCACCTATATTTCGACACGGCCTTTTGCTGTCTGTCCAAAATTTTGACAAGGTTACTACGAGATATTCGCCAAAGAAATAAATCCCTTGATAGAAGCTGATATTTACGCTTGAATGAGGGTGAAGGAACATTTTTAGTCCGCCTGGTATTCCACTACATCAAACAAGAATTTTCAACACTTGGAACCTAGTTTCGACAATGCAATTTCCATTGCCATTTTCATTTAATTTTATCAAGAAAAAGCTAATGTGGCTACATTTCAGAGAAGATCAGATGTATCTTGACACATTGGCGCTTATCCCAACTTTTTCTTGCAATAAATAACCAAGTAATGACAGTTTGAACATTACATACCTGAAAAATTGTCGGGAGCTCCTTTTGCGTCAAAAACAAGAAACTGACCAAATTGAATGTTCTTTTCTTATCTGGGTGTACTGGATATAGTGTCCACGTTTTGCACCGTCGAATATAACAACGGCTCCAAGAGATGGCGCTCTAAGTCACGGCTAAGCAGAGCTATCCCGTTTTGAAGGAAAATTTCTACTGTGGTTCCAAAATTGCACTGTCGAATCATCAGTGCCTTTACCCTATATATATATACCAATTCAGGGTATATATTTGTCCCGGAGGGGGGGCGGGGTAATTTTATTTATGATGTAACTGAGAGTGTCCGTTTAAACTTTCCCCCCCCCCCCTAAGTGGGCAAAAAAAAAACGGACGTGGTATTTACAGAGATGGGGGCTAAAATTCATTTCCAACAAAAATGATTAGGTAAATATCTACCAAATCATATTATTGAGTTAGGACTAAAGTGAATACACCATTTGATGCCTTTTTTTATGCTGATTACAAATATAATAAGCACTTCTATCGGACCCCCCCCCTATATATGCCAATTCAGGGTTAGGTTAGGTCTATATAAGGGGGGGGGGGCTGAAATTCATTTCCGATAGAAATGCTTATTATATTCGTAATAAGAATAAAAAAAGGCATTGAATGGTGTATTCACTTTATTCCTAAGTCAATAATATGATTTGGTAGATATTTACCAATGATTAGGCTATTATATTTGTAAAGAGCATAAAAAAAGGCATCAAGTGGTACATTCACTTTAGTTGTAACTCAATAATATGATTTGGTAAATATTTACCCTGACAGTTACTATACTTTAGCTGGAGTTGACTGAACCTTTCATTGTCAGCATTGAATGCATGTGCTGGGGTTGATATCCAAAATTGGAAGTGCTGATCTGACCAGGTAGCCCACCACCCCCTAAAATTCAGCTTATGCCTATGGCACCCATGATACTTAGGTAGGCTATATTTCATTGAGCATTAGAAGAATATTTGGTAAATTTCTACCAAATCATATTATTGACTTACACATAAAGTGAATATACCATTCAATGCCTTTTTTTATGCTGATTACAAATATAGCCTAGTAGGCTAATCATTTCTATCAGAAATTAATTTCAGCCCCCCTAGCCTATATATGCCAATTCAGGGTATATATTTCTACAACCTAACCTAACCCTGAATTGGCATATATAGAGGGGGGCTGAAATTCATTTCCAATAGAAATGATTATTATAGGCTATTTGTAATCAGCATAAAAAAGGCATCAAATGGTGTATTCACTTTATTCCTAACTCAATAATATGATTTGGTAGAAATTTACCGAATATTTGGTAGGGGGTATATTATAAAAGTACAGGTCTCACTTTTATAACACAAATATTTTTAAAGGTCATCAAAGGTCAGTGCCCTTTAAAGAGACAAGGAATGGAATTAGGTACCTTGAAATACAATCCCAGGACAAACATTGGTCAGCAGATCTATCCCCAAAAGTTTCATTTCCCTAACCTAGTTTTATAGTGTTTCCTTCTTAACAGCCCAACTGCACACTGACACCCAACTAGCATACTTCCTGGGATAGTAAAAAGCATTTCAATTAGGATTTCACTGTAACTTTGTGGCATCTTGAATTGAAAAGCAATTCTAATAGGCTATTTATACATACTTGATCTTGTAAAATTAGATTTGTCCAGGAATTGGGGAAACTAATTTCTTCCTGTTCCTTGCTTTTTTAAGTATGGATACACCCAATTTTTTACTTCTGGAAACTTTTAAGGACCGAACATACTTAACTTTTACCGCACCGATTTCATGGGCTAAGTCGGCAGACAGTTGCGGTACAAAAACTGTGCTCTTGGCGCAAGATTTTTAAAACTAAACATCATGGACACCAATTGTCAACTTCTGTTTATCAATACTTGCACGGTTGATCTCAACTTAGTTCTTTTGATTTTTCTGCTGGAGAGAAGGAAATGATTTAGGATTGAAACACCTCAGGAAGAACTTCTTTGAATATTTTTTTTATGATCACAATGAAATTCAGTGTTGTTTTGGTAAATCGGCACCGAAGCTAAGCAATTCTCCGCCCCATAAAAGGCCAAACACAGGTAGCTTGTTTCGGCACCAATTTCAGCACCTAATTGGGTAAACATTAGCAGTACAAAAAGAGTGTCATTTGAGCGAGATTATCAAAACTAAACATCATAGACACCAATTGTCAACTGCAATTTATCAACAGTTACATGACTGATCTCAACTTAGTTCTTTGTATTTTCCTTCTGAAGAGAAGGAAGCGATTAAGGATTGAAGAACCTTAGGAGGAATATTATTTTTATGACGCGATGAAATTTGGTTTCGTTTTTGTAAATCGGCACAAAAGGATACAAATTTTTCAAGCTCGAATCGCTGAAGTTTTATTTGTAATTTAGATGCATGATTGATCTCAACTTAATGCTTTTGACATTCCTCCTAAGAAGAAGAAAGCGCTTTAGGATGTAAAAACCTTTGGAAGGACGTTTCTAGAACATTTTTTTTCTTATCATGATGAAATTCAATGACGTTTTTGCAAATCAGCGTTGAAAACCACAGAATTTTTCAATGTCGAATCGGTACTATTTTCTCTGCAATTCGTGTGTCGATTTCGTGAATTGGTATGAAAAAGTGACTTGAGTCTGGCCCATAAACATCATGGACGCCAATAGTAAACTGCAGTATCTTGTAATTTCTTCCAAAGCAGCATCAGCCTGTCTTGTTTGTCTTTAGATAATTTGGATAGCAAGGCAGGAATAGCATTGTATCTGACAGTACCACCATGAGGAAGAGCTCAGATAGTTGGGTCTTTCATTGCAGACATATATGAATCACTTTTTTCACGTTTGATACCTTTTGCTTTGTTTCCTTCTTTTTTTAAGGATCACGATGAAATTCGGTATTGGTTTTGTTATTTGGTATCAAAAACTAGAAAAATTTTGAAGCTCAAATCGCTGCCATTTTTTTTTTTTATTATTCTTTTTTTCGCAATTCGATGTCTATTTGATACATCAGTAACGAAAAAAAAATTGCGTGTGTCCAGTCCTATATAGCTTGTTCAGATGCATGGAGAAACACTCAGAAACCAAACGGTGGCATCAGAAAACTGATTAATTTTCTCCATAGTACAGATCGATTTTGAGACATAAATTTTTCTTAGTTTCCCGATAGTAACAATAATTTTTTTTGTGCCGCCAAGCAAAAATGACCAAGTATTTGTGTAAGTAGAAAGCACGTTAACAGTTAAACATGTGGAAATTCGAGATTTTATGGTTCCTATCAAGAACCATCCGTTTTTATTCAACACAAGTAATGCTTTGTGTAAAAAAAATTACGAAAGAGGATGATACTTGCCAAAAAAAACTTGTTTCTAAAACTTGGCTTAGAAACTTGGTGCGTACAAGGGTATGTTATCGGTGCTTTATAAGTAAAATTTGCCCTTGTCGTTTGAACACTTTCCCCTTCCCACTGATTTGTGTAAAACAATTACGAAAGAGGGTGATACTTGGCAAAAAAAAAACACTTTGCTTAACACTTTGGATTCAATTTCACAAAAAAATGCCGTCTTTGCTTAAGCCAAGTAATTTTCTCCGTTTTTTGCTGCAAGTTTATTCGTCACAGCGGCTGCATTGAAATATTTCTACCGATGCATTTGAAACCGAATCCGTTATTCAGAGCTGAAAACCATTTAGAACCATAAATTGCAAGTAACCGAGAAACTAATCATGTTTGTCCAAAAAATTTCATTGATGTATGAAAAGAACATGAAGTTCAGCTTTTTTTTATCCATGATTTTACTCTTTAGCGCTCATACAGGTCATATGTCCCCAGTAATTCCATCTTCTCATTCTGATCTCGTCAATCACCAGTGGTTATTGGGTATCAGCCCTTATCTAGGCGTTCGTTACTCTATCGGTCCATTATACCGCAAGGATTCTACGCAGGCAATTATTCTCGAAGGCAAGTAGTCTTTTCTCGGCATTCTTTGAAAGGCTCCTGGACTCGCATCCATATAAAAATACAGAGAGTACTTTACTCCTAAACAAGCGCAATTTCAACTTCTGACAATAGTTTCTACGTTTTCAAATATTCTTCAGCTGAGAAAATGCTCCACCTGCATATGCTATGCGTAGCAAGACTTCTCTATCGCAATGCCCATCTTCGGTAGTTGTACTACTCAAGCACTTAAATTCTCTGACCTCCTCTATATCAGTGCCTTCGTATCGAATGACAGCTGCAATGGTCGTCACAACTCCATTTGATATACTTTTCGTTTTATGAACATTAATCTTCAGGCCCATGGGGGAAGCTTTCGGTGCTAGTTTATTTAAGATTATGTTAAATGTCCTCTTGGCATTGAGTTGCGGGAGCAATATCGTCAGCAAAATTCCTGTCGTGTATTTGACGCTCGGGGCCTAGTTATATGCCTCCTCTAAAGTGTCAAGCTCGAAGCACAAAATCTATAAGCATTGCAAATAATACCGGAGATAGTAAACATCCTTGGCGTACACCGGTCTCAACAGGGAGCCGCTCTGACAGCCCATTCTCCGTCTGGACTGCACAAACCTGTGTAGCATACAGGGCTTTAATCATATTCACAATTTTCAGAGGCATTCCATACACTAGGAGAATTTTCCACATTGCTTCTCTTTCCACAGAGTCAAATGCTTTCAAGAAGTATAAACACTAAATTAATCTGCACTTGCCGTTCGCTTGATTCCTCCAGTAGAACACGTAAGCTAAATATCAGGTCACAGTAAGAACGATTTGGGCGGAAACTGTGTTGCTCATCCCTTAAAATTAAGTCCACTTGAGTCTGAATTCTACTGAGTATAATCTGACATAAGACTATACTTCCGACTGTCTGGAGTATGATGCCTCTCCAGTTATTGCATGATGTCTTTCGACCTTTCTTGGAGAGTTTTACTATAATGCCTTTATTCCAGTCAGGAGGTACAGCCTATTTGTCCCGCATCCTACCAAGCAGTTTAAATAGTTGGCCGGCAAAAGGTTTTTTCCCATATTTCAACAAAATCGATTTCTTAACATCAATTTTGATCTTGCCCAGCCTATTGATTTGATGGGGTTTATTCTTTAAAATTATCGGAGAAGTTGATCTTCATGAACTAGTAAGATATTTTAGTAAATCGTATAGATTTTAACCAGAAATCGCACAAAGCTGCGATATTCGGTGGAATTATGGTTTACATGCGAATAATCGTATATGTGGGAACCTAGGGAGAGACCAACTATTAATACTGGTATGCACATACAAGTTGATTATAACAGTCGAAGCATGGCCTGGATAGCAGATGCACGAAAATCATAACAATTCCACATAGAAACAGTTCATAGCAGCCAATGAGGCGCAAAAATCATTATGGGATTTTTGTCCCTATTTAGTAGGCAAAACAATAGGCCAAATAAAATTCTAAAATCAGAAAAATATTCGAGGAAATAGCTTTTATAGCCTAGACTAACTCTCCTTGATTAATAATATTCTTTTTATATTCTAGTTTTTTTTCTAGGTTCTTGTGTTCTTTGTCATATATTAAAGGACAACTTTAGATAAACATCTTTAGTTTCTCGTTTATTTCCAATGTATGGTTCTAAAGAGATTTCGGTTCAAAATAAAAGATGTGACTTTTAACACCTCAGTAGCTAGATTGCCACCAAGCCAAAATAAAATTACTATATACTTTGTTTCTTAAGAAAATAATCACTAAATTAATGACAAAAATTCAACGAAACCACCATCCAGTTGCTTTAATAGACAGTATTCTTTTTTCTTTAAAAATCTTTGGTTTCAGTCGCTTTTTTAGCTATTTTCAAAACAGGGAATTTTTTTATCATAGGCAGTGCGATCGTGCTGCCTAAGTAAAGAACGATGTTGGCACAATGCTTTTTTTGTGGTTTCAGACAAGGGCACTTTGTATCGAAGGAGTTGTCGTAGAAACTTCGAAAAGGACTCAAAGGGAAGGCAACTAACATCCCTTCCACGCCCACAATTTATCCAAGAACATCCAATCCAAATTTTGAGATAGCCAATCTTCAACGAAGTGGAAAGTTCTGGAAATTAGGTCTTTAAGGATGATAACCCCCTCAGAGAGCTCAGGGCAAGGATTATAAGTTATACCCTGGGGGCATTTAAAGATTTATTGAAAGCTTTGTCGTAGAAACTTGAAAAAAGACACATTCAATTGGAAATTCAAAGGGCTAGTGCTCTTTTTAATAGTGGAAAGTGATTGGAGGGCAACTAACCCCTCTCTTATGAGCACCTTTTCCCCAAGCATATACAATCAAAATTTTTAGATAGCCATTTTGTTCAACGTAGTTGAAAGTCTTGGAAATTAGGTCTTTAAGGATTACAATCCCCCCCCCCACAGCCCTTAGGGCAAGGGTTGTAAGTTGTGCCCTGGGAGCATATAAGGTTTTTTATAGAAAGCGTTATCCTAGAAACTTCAAAAAGGGCTCATTTCATTGAAAGTTGAAAAGACTAGTGGCCTTTTTAATAGTCGAAAGTAATTGGAGGGCAACTAACCCCCCTCTTACGCCCACCATTTTCCCAAAGATGTACAATCAAAGTTTTGATATAGCCATATTTTTCAACGTAGTTAAAAGTTCTGGAAATTATGTTAGGGCAAGGGTTGTAAGTTATGCCCTGGGGCATATGAGGGTCTTATAGAAAGCGTTGTCGTAAAACTTCAAAAAGAACCCATTCGGTTTAAAATTGAAAGGGCTAGTGCCCTTTTTAATAGTTGAAAGTAATTGGAGGGCTACTAACCCCCTCCCCCCCCCTCTCACGCCCACCATTTCCTCAAACACATCCAATCAAAATTTTGAGATATAAATTTTTTTCAACATAGTTAAAAGTTCTGGAAATTAGGTCTTTTAGGATGACAACTCCTTCAAAGCCCTCAGGGCTAAGGTTGTAAGTTATGCCCTGGGGGCATATAAGGTTTTTACAGAAAGCGTTTTCGAAGAGACTTCAAAAAGGGCCCATTCGGTTGGAAATTGAAAGGTCTAGTGCCCTTTTTAATAGTCGAAAGTGTTTGGAGGGCAACTAGCCCCCCTCTCAAGCTCACCATTTCTCCAAACACATCCAACAAAAATTTTGAGCTAGCCATTCTATTCAACGTAGATGAAAGTTCTGGAAATTAGGTCATTGAGGATGACTCTCCCCCAGAGCCCTCAGGTCTAAGGTTGTAAGTTATGCCCTGGGGGCATATAAGGTTTCTTGTAGAAAATGTTGTCGCAGAAACTTCAAAAAAGGCTCATTCAATTTGAAATTGAAAGGGCTAGTGCCCTTTTTAATACGCTAGTCAAAACTGATTCGAGGGCAACTAACCTCCCTCTCACGCCCTCCATTTCCCCAAACACATCCAATCAAAATTTTGACATAGCCTTTTTTCAACGCAGTTGAAAGTTCTGGATAATATTTCTTTGTGGATGATCAATCCCCACCCTACGCACACACCCCTCAGGGCAAGGGTTGTAAGGTTTTTATAGAGCGTTATAATAGAATCTTCAAAAAATTCGCAGGGCTAGTGCCCTTTTTAATAGTCAAAAGTGATTGGAGAAAAACTAACACCCCTCCCACGCCCACCATTTCCCCAAAAACATCCAATCAAATTTTGAGATAGCCATTTTTTAAACGTAGTTAAAAGTTCTGGATATTATGTCTTCGTGAATGATCAATCCCCCCCCCCGCACACACCCCTTAGGACAAGGGTTGTCAGTTATCCCCTGGGTTCATATAAGGTTTTTATAGAGCGTTGTAATAGAAACCTCAAAAACTTCGAAGAGCTAGTGCCCTTTTAAATAGTTAAAAGTGATTGGAGGAAAACTTACAACTCTCCCACGCCCAACATTTCCCCAAAACATCCAATAAAAATTTTGACATAGCCATTTGGTTCAACGTAGTTGAAAAGTCCGGAAATTATGTCTTTGAGGATGACATTCCCAGCACAGCTCTCAGCGCAAGGGTGGTAAGATATACCCTGGAGGCATATAAGGTTTTATAGAAAGTGTTGTCGTAGAAACTTCAAAAAAGGCTCATTCGATTGAAAATTGAAAGCGCTAGTGCCCTATTTAATAGTTGAAAGTGATTTGAGGGCAACTAACACCCCTCTCAACCCTACCATTTCCCCAACCACATTCAATTGAAATTTCGAGATAGAAATTTTGTTCAACGCAGTTGAAAGTTCTGGACATTAGGTCTTTGCCAGCGTTGTCGTAGCAACTACAAAAAGGACTCATTCAATTGGGAATTGAGAGGGCTAGTGCTCTTATTAATAGTCTAAAGCGATCGGAGGGTGACTGCCCCCCCCCCATACCCATCATTCCCCTAAACACATCCCATAAACATTTTGATATAGCAATTTTGTTGAACGTAGTTGAAGGGTCCGGAAATAATGTTTTTGAGTATGACAACCCCCAACCACCCTCAGGGCTAAGGTTGTAAGTTGTGCACTGGGGGCATATAATGTTATATAGAAAGTGATATCGTACAGACTTCAAAAAGGGCTCTTTCAATTGGAAATTAAGAGGGCTATTGCCCTTTGTAATAGTCGAAAGTAATCAGAGGGAAAATCCCCCCCCCAAGGCCCATCCTTTCCCCAAACATTTCCGATCAATATTTTGATATGGCCATTTTGTTCAACATAGTTAAAAGGTCTGGAAACTAGGTCTTTGAGGATTACAACCCTTTCCCCATAGCCCTCATGACAAGGGTCTTAAGTTATGCCCTTGGGGCATAGAACGTTTTTATTGAAGGTTTCATCGTAGAAGCTTAAAAAAGGGCTCATTCGATTGGAAATTGAGAGGAATAATGCCTTTCTTATTAGTCGAAAGTGATCAGAGGGCAAATGTCTCCCTCCTCGCCTACCATTTTCCCAAACACTTCCAATTAAAATTTTGATATAGCCATTTTGTTAAGCCTATCAGAAAGGTCTGGAAAATATATCTTTGAGGATAACAACCCTTGCCTCAGGGCAAGGGTTGTAAGTTTTACCCTGGGGACATATAGGGTTTTTATAGAAAGTGTGGTCATATAAACTTCAAAGGGAGCTCATTGGATTGGTAATCAGACGCTCTAGTGCTCTTTTTGAGAGTCAAAGTGATCAGCAGGCAGCTACCCTCTCACCCCTACACACACGTCATATTGTCCCGAAATGCGTCTAATAAAAATTTTCAGATGGCGATTCTATTCAAAATAGTCTAACTATCATATAAAAAGGCTTTTAGGGTTGAAACAAACCCAGATATTATGGGCAAGGGTTGTAAGTTATGCCCAGGGAATATTAAAGGTTTCTATGGAAGGGATGGATGTTTAACTTTAGAAGAGGCTCGGTCTTTCTCGCTCAAAAAGACTATCATAGGCAGCGCAATAGCGCTGCCTAAGTAAAGAATGATTTGGGCACAACGTATTGTTATTTTTTCTTCTTGGTCTTAGACCAGGGCACTTTGCATCGAAGGAGTTGTCGTAGAAACTTGGAAAAGGGCTCGTTCGATTGAAAATTAGACTGGCTAGTGCCCTTTTTAATAGTCGAAAGTGATTGAAAGACAACTCATAGCCCTTCCACGCCCACCATTTCCCCAAACACAATTTTGACAAAATCAAAATTTTGAGATATCAATTTTGTTCAGCGTAGTTGATTTTCAGATAGAAATTATGTTTTTTAGGAGGATACTCCCCCACAGCCCTCAGGGCAAGGGTTGTAAGTTATGCCCTGGGGGCATATAAGGTTTTTATAGAAAGTGTTGTCGTAAAAACTTCAAAAAAGCTTGTTTGATTGGAAATTCAAAGGGCTGCCCTTTTTAATGGTCAAAGTGATTAAAGGGCAACTAACCCCCTCTCACGCCCACCTTTTCCCAAAACACATGCAATCAAAATTTTGAGATAGCCATTTCTTTCACCCTAGTTGAAAGTTCTGAAAATTAGGGCTTTGAGGATGACAACCCCGCTCCCTCCCCCCCCCGCAGCCCTCAGGATAAGGGTTGTAAGTTAGGCCCTGGGGCCATAGATATTTTTTTATTAGATATTTATTGCAATAAAAGCCACTTTGGGCGATGGCAAAAAAAGGAAAATCACACAAAATAATAGCACATGATTATAACACTCATAGCAAAGTATGGTAGCCTACATAACAATAACAACGCAAAATTACAAAACATTACAAAAACATAATAAAGCACACAATACCATTAAACTAACATAAATAGATAGATGTATGTTACATCTATCAAGGGCCATGACTACAAAAATAACAAACAAGAAAACAACTTAGACACATACAACAATACTTTCCACACTCACCCCACCCCTTTTACAAAAATCTATCTCTATGTGGCATACCCAATTTTATATATTTTGCTATCATTCTTATTGTCCCATTATTTTTTTATCCCATTACTGAAACCAACCACTCACTTGTCCCCACATTAACAAAAAATAATTATTTCCTTAAATCCTGTAATTCGGGACAAAGGGCCATGAAGTAAAGCAGATCCTCACCATTTTGTCCGCACATAGGGCATGAATAAGGACCGTCCTTTACCCTTACCCTCCCTAAGTATTTCCTCCTTTCTCCAAGTGCTAGAAAATTACCCCTCCCTGATATATACCACTTAATTTCTTCACTATTTAAACCCGCTTTAAAATAATTATCATATCCCCAGACCTCCTTCCATTGCCGGTAAACGCCGAGGGACACCAAGGCCACGACTTCAAACTGCCATTTTTGAATCTCCAGATCTTCAAGCACTCCCTTTACTAGTTTTTCTACATTTCCTACATCCAGCCCTATCCCCTTCCCTTCATTCCAAGCACCTGATAACCCGCAACTATTTAAGATTGATTTCACCTGGGAAGCCCATGAACATTTCCTTCTATCCTGCAACACCTCCAGATAAGCTGCATTTACTAACCTATTATTCTGTAAACCAATCACATTTTCCCAGTATTCTATCATTCTAACCAATCTTTTTACCCTCAATGAAAACAATCCTAGATCACCCTTTAACACCAGATTATTAAATTTCCCGCTTAGTCCTAAAGGTCTCCTGAAATGTCCTAAATAAATTCTCTGTATTTTTTCCCCTTTTTCAAAACCCCAAACTTCCCCACCGTAACTCAATACTGGGCCTACCTTTGTCTCAAAAATTATCTTCTGTAGCTTAATATCTGCCGGTCCTAGATACCTAAGGGGACTCTTCAATTCAGTTCATATAACGTTTTATTGAAAGCTTTGTCGTAGAAACTTGAAAAAGGACTCATTCGATAGGAATTTCAAAGTGCTAGTGCCCTTTTTAATAGTCGAAAGTAATTTGAGGGCAACTAACCCCCCTCTCACGCCCAACTTTTTCCCAAACACATCCAATCAAAATTCTTAGGTAGCCATTATGTTCAACGTAGTTAAAACTTTTAGAAATTAGGTCTTAGAGGATGATAACCCCCTCAGAGCCCTCGAGGCAAGGGTTGTAAGTTATGCCCTGGGGGCATATTAGGTTTTTATAGATAGTGATGTTGTAGAAACTTCAAAAAAGGCATATTTGATTGGAAATTAGAAGGGCTTGTGCCCTTTTTAATAGTCGAAAGTGATTGGAGGATACCTAACACCTCTCTCACACCCACCATTTCTCCAAACACATCCAATCAAAATGTTTAGACAGCTGTTTTGTTCGACGTAGTTAAAAGCTCTGGAAATTATGTATTTGAGGATGACAATCCCCCTCAGCCATCAGGTCCAGGTTTGTAAGTTATACCCGGGGGCATATAAGTTTTTTACAGAAAGCGTTGTCGTAGAAACTTCAAAAGGGGCTCATTCGATAGGAAATTGAAAGCATAGTGCCCTTTTCAATAGTCGGATGTGATTTGAGGGCAACTAACCCCCCTCTAATGCCCACCATTTCCCCCGGCACATCCAATCAAAATTTTGAGATAGCAATTTTCTTCAACGTAGTTGAAAGTTCTAGAAATTAGGTCTTTGAGGAAGACACCCCCAGCTCTCAGGGCAAGGGTTGTAGGTTATACCCTGGGGGCATATAAGGTTTTTATTGAAAGCGTTGTCGTAGGAACTTTAAAAGGGCCATTCGATTGGAGACTGAAAGGGCTAGGGCTTTTTTAATATTTGGAAGTGATTGGAGAGCCACTAACGCCCCTCTCACGCCCACACTTTCCCAAAACACATACAATCAAAATTTTGAGATAGTCATTTTTTCAACGCATTTGAAAGTTCTGGATATTATGTCTTTGAGGATGACAACCCCTCACAGCCCTCAGGGCAGGGGTTGTAATTTATGCCCTGGGAGCATATGAGGTGCTTATAGAAAACGTTGTCGTAGTAACTCAAAAGGGCTTTTTCGAGTGGGAATTGAAAGGGCTAGTGCCCTTTTAATGGTCGAAAGTGATGGGAAGGCTTGACATTTTTATAGTAAAGATCGATGTTGGTACAATGTATTATTTTTTTTTCTTTTTTTGTTTAGACCAGGGCACTTCGTATCGAACGAGTTGTTTTAGGAACTTCGAAAAGGGCTCATTCGATTGAAAATAGAAAGGGATAATGCCCTTTTTGATAGTCGAACGTGATTGGAGGGCAACTAGTTCCCCTCTAACGCCCACCCTCTCATTTACCCATTATGTTTAAAAACTAAATGTTGCCTTAAGAATAAAGCAAAATGCACTCTGTTGATGCTAATTCCTAATTAGGCATCTCAGCAGTATCCCAAGAACGACTGAAGGTATTATGTTCAAACTTTTGAGGCTAATTCTGCTCTTAAAATTTAACCAAATCAAAATAGCGTAAGTGTATCCAATCTATCAAAGAAAGTAAACAGATTTTTTTTTTGCGAATGGTATCAAGTTTTCAATTTCAGGTCAACTAGAGAAGGTATGAAACTGAATTATACACCACTATTTGTGTCCAGGATTTTTAAAAGGTTGTATGTTGTTAAAAATTGCTGAAAAATTTTGTCCATCATACAAATAGTAGGCCAAACTACAAAGTCTTAAAAAAACGAAAAGATTTAAAGAATTATTTTTTTCCCCTGAAAAGACTATGTCAATATAAAACGAACAGAAAATAATTAAAAAAACTTTTTCCACAAAATAAGTTTTTCAAAGAAAAGTAAAGAACCCCATTAAACCAAAAATGAGCAAAACTAAAATCAAATAATCTACCAAGCGTAAAACTACCACAAATCAGCATTGATAAGTACATGAAACCCAAAACGAACAGAAATTACAATAAATAACCACGTCAAACTCAGAACGAGCAGAAATTAATATGAGTAGGGCTAAAAACCCCTATGCCTTCCCAAAGCCAGAACATAATTTGCACTTTACTGAAAAAAATACAAATGAATGTGCACTGTCAGTTTAATATATATATACTGATATTTAGTAATCAAAATGTTAATACTATTTGATTTATTAAAGTTACAAAAGTAAAAACGCTTATATTTTTTATAGTAAAGTGCAAATTATGTTCTGGTCTTGGCAGTGGCGGATCCAGGGGGAGGGTAAGGGGGGCGCACACCCCCCTAACGTAGTCTAAAGTAGTATAATTTACTTAATTAACGCAAGTTTGTGTTAAATTAACTTGCATCTAATGCAAGTTTATCGGATCGACCTATTTTGCGCCCCCCCTAAAAAAAAATCCTGGATCCTTTAAATATTTTCACTTGTAACTTTAAGAAAACAAAAATTAATTAAGATTTTAAGGAATTAATATCAGCATATGTGTATTAAACTGACAATCCACATTTTTTTTCGGTAAATTCATTTAAATTTTTTTCAGTAAAGTACAAATTATAGTCTAGCTTTTAGAAAGCATAGGGTTTAGAGCCCTACTCAGAATAATTTATGCTCGTTTTGAGTTTGACTTATTTTGATTTCTGTTTGTTTTGGGTTTCATTTATTTATTAATACTGGTTTGTGGCAGTTGTATGCTTGGTAGATTATTTGATTCTATTTTTGTTCATTTTTGGTTTAATGGAGTCCTTTACTTTTTTCTTGAAAAACTCATTTTGTGCAAAAAGTTTTTTTGATTAATCCTTATAAGATAATCAACAGAATTCTTGCCCCAACCCACTACATTTTTCTCAATGGGAACCTTAGCTTACATCCCATCCAGGCTTGAGTCTTAGCTAGCAGTGGCCTAACCAATATATTTAATTTTCTTTTAAGATTTATTTCCCAGTTTATGCTAAAACTAAGTTTTTCTTCTAACAAATTTAGGAACTGTCTTCTTTTGACTCTAGTTGACCTAAAGCCACTGTGTGCTTTCAATTTTAAGAACTATAAATGCCAGTGTTGGTAATTTACGAAAATGTAGGAAATGGAATGTTTCCATTTTTAATGGTTTTGAAGATAAAAGTGTTCTTTTTCAGCAAAGTAGAATTTGGATACATTTGCTTGCTTCTTTTTATACTCAGCTTATCAGTAAAAAAAATTAGGGTTTTTGTCAAAATCATATACATGCAGGGGAGAAGTTCCAAGCAAATGGCCTTCAAAATGTTGCCATTTCTGCAATTTTTTAATCCAATATCTGTATAGTTTGCCATTTTAAGGTGTGTCTCTATTTGGAATACATGCCCCCTCTAGACTGAACTTATGTACCTATATTTGGTTTCGGTTTTACTTATGTCGAAATTTTTTTACAGTTTTCTTCGTCACACAAAATCAATTGTGCAAAGGAAATGCTATTCCGAAATTAAATATAGAAATTTTATCCACACATTGCATGGATTGAGGAAAGATAGTTTTTTTTATTAGCCAACGGGAAAAAAACTTATTTTTAAAAGAATCCACGCCAGTTTTAAATAATACTGACCATTAAATGTCAAAAATGTTACTGAATCACTGTAGATTAATAGGGGTGGATGCAGGCTGAATTTTTTCTGAAGGGGGGCAGTAATCTGCCCAGGATCTGCCTCTGTATATCAACCAATGTCGATTATTGAAAGCCAAGAATAACCCAAAAACTAATTTCTTTGTTGTGTGTCAAAACCACGGTTAGTCGAAAATAAATTAATTAAGTTTACTGAAGCCAACATTTCTTTGTTCTGTTTCACAAACCATGGTTATTCGAAAATATGTTAAGGAAGTTAGAGAAAGACTGGGTCGATAAAATTTGTATTCCTAATTAAAAATCATATGGCGGTAAGTCGAATTAACAAGGCAGCTAATTAGCTGCCATGTCAAAAGATCCCTTTTTGGATTTCGATAATAACATTTCTGATAATAATGAATTAGTTTTTAAAATAAATGGTATAGCGGATGATTTTGTAGTAAATAATTTGTCGTTTAAAGAAAGTATAATATATATTTAATTATCAAACACTGAGCCTTTTACTCACAAGTATTTAGAAATGCAAGAACTTTGAGTAAGCATACGGATTTTAAAAATATATGTCAAATTTCAGGCCATAAACTGATTTCAGCCGTTTTTTCCACAAATTTAATAAAAAACTTTCCGAAAAATAAGTTTTTCAAAGAAAAGTAAAGACCATTTTAAACTTAAGCTCAGCAGATACAAATACTTGGTAAAATTCAAACTCAAAACGACCAGAAATTGCTATTTAAGAATAAATGAAGCCCAAACGAACAGAAATTAAATAAACAATCATAGGAAAAAACATACAACAAGTATTAATAATATAAATGAATAAGTAGATCTTAAAGCGAGTAATGCTTAGATTGAATATGAAAATCTAGCTTAAAAGAAAAAAAAATGTTTTGCTATTGAAGTATAAATGAAACTTAAAACGAACAAAAATTAAATAAACAATCAATAAACATACAAAAAATATTAATGTAAATGAATAAATAAACCTTAAAACGAGTGGAACTTAAATTGAATATGCAAATCAAGCTTGAAACGAGCAAAAATCACTACAAACAAGAGTTTGGGTATCGCTTCCTTCTCTCACTGTAAAAGTCTAAAACCTACTGCGTCATTGGCGCTTTACTGAAAGCCAATTTTATTACAACTATTTTCGTTTGCAATTAATATTGAAAATAAACATTAAAATTATAATAAAATTTATACTGATGAACTTTCAGCAATTAATATCATTATACATCAAACATTTAATTTAATTTATTAGTTATTTCTAAAGCAATTTAAGACAAATAAAGTTTCATTACAAACAAGAACTTAGGTACTGCCCCCATCCTTAATTATAACTAAACACCAAGAGCGTACTGTGACTGGTGTTTCACTGCAAACGAATTATATTAAAAATATTTTCTTTTCCAGTTCTTACAGCATTGAAAATAAAAATAAAATTAGAGTGAAATAAATTCTTGAACTGGTGAATCTTTCAACAACTAATATCATTATTTATCAAATATTGAATTTGATATTGTTTATACTTTCCAAGACTGTTCAAGACGCATATAGTTCTCAGAAAAGTGCCATTGACGCATTAGGTTTTAGACTTTTACAGAGAGAGAAAGAGGCGATACCCAAACTCTTGTTTGTAGTGATTTTGTTCGTTTCAAGCTTAATTTGCATATTCAATTTAAGTTTCACTCGTTTTAAGATTTATTTATGCATTTATATTAGTATATATTGTATATTTGTTTGAATTAATTGTTTATTTTATTTCTGTTCGTTTTAAGTTTCATTTATACTTCAATAGGAAAATATTTTTTTCGTTTTAAGCTTGTTTTTCATGTTCAATCTAAGAATTACTCGCTTTAAGATCTATTAATTCATTTATATTATTACTTGTTATATGTTTTTTGCTATGAGTGTTTATTTAATTTCTGTTCGTTTTGGGTTTCATATATTCTTGAATAGTAATTTCTGGTCGTTTTGAGTTTGAATTTTAACATGTATTTGTTTCAGCTGAGCTTAAGTTTAAAATGTCCTTTACTTTTCTTTGAAAAACTTATTTTAGGAAAGCTTTTTTTAATCAATTTTTGTTAGTTTTTGAATGCAAAAAGTTTTAAGGTTTAAAAATTCCTTATTTAAAAATCAAACTTAAAAAAAATCAAGCCTTCATCAAACTATCAAAACTGGTATCAAAGCGAAAAAAGTTTGCCCCCTTTGAAATGAGCCCTCTTTGAAGTTTATAGGACGACCCCTTCTATATAAAGTGCGTGTGGAAAAGAACAAAAATGGAGTGCGGGGGAGGCTAGCTGCCCTCCAATCACTTTTTACTCTTAAAAAGTGAATAACAACTTTCAGTTTAAAATCAAATGAACCCTCTATTAAGTTTATACGAGCAACCCTTCCATAACAACCATATATGCCCCCAGGGCAGAACTTACAACGCCTGCCCTCGGGCCCTGGGGGCTGTGTCGACACTGGAGTTTTTTTCATCAGACTTGAACTATTTTTAAAAAAAAGTCTATCTCAAAATTTTTATCCGATGCATTTAGGGCGTGGATGGGGGGGGGGGGGATTTGTAGTCCAATCTTTTTTTACTCTTAAAAAGTGAACGAGAAATTTCAATTTTCAATCAAATGAACCCTCTCCGAAGTTTATACAAGCATCCCTTCCATAAAAACGATATATGCCCCCGGAGCATTAGTAGAGATGACCCAAGCTTTCAAGTAATTGTACGGTTACTACTCCCGTCCCCCACGTCCATCATTTCCCCAAACATTTCCGATCAGCAGTAGGATTTAGACTTTTACAGTGAGAGAAGGAGGCGATACCCAAACTCTTGCTTGTAGTGATTTTTGTTCGTTTCAAGCTTGATTTGGATATAAGATTTGGGCTTCATCTGTTTCTAGATATGAATGCCCACTTACGTTAGTGCATATTGAATTTTTTTTTGCATCGGTAATTTATGTAATTTCTGTTCGTTTTAAGTTTCATTTATACTCAAGTAGCAAAATAAATTCTTTCCTTTCAAGATGGATTTTCATGTTCAATCTAAGCATCACTCGCTTTAAGATCTATTAATTCATTTATATTATTACTTGTTGTATGTTTTTGCTATGATTGTTTATTTAATTTCTGCTCGTTTTGGGTTTTATTTATTCTTTAATAGTAATTTCTGGTCGTTTTGAATTTGAATTTTAAAAGGTATTTGTATCTTCTGAGCTTAAATTTAAAATGGCCTTTGCTTTTCTTTGAAAAACTTATTTTTCGGGGTTTTTTTTAATTAATTTTTGTTTGTTTTTGATTGCAAAAAGTTTCAAGTTTTTAAAAATTCCTTATTTCAAAATCAAACTTAAAAAAAAAATCAAATCTACATCAAAGTATCAAAACTGGTATCAAAGTAACAATATAAAAGTTAAAAAAGTTTACCCCCTTTCAAATGAGCCTCCTTTGAAGTTTATACGACGAGCCCTTCTATTTGAACCACGTCTGGGAAAAAAATTAATGGAGTGTGGGGGGAGGCTAGCTGCCCTCCGATCACTTTTTACTCTTAAAAAGTGAATTACAACTTTCAATTCCAATCAAATAAGCCCTCTATGAGGTTTATACGAGCATCCCTTCCATAACAACCACATATGCCCCCAGAGCATAACTTACAACGCCTACCCTCGGGCCCTGGGGGAGCCGTGTCGACACTGGACTTTTTGTTATTTGAACTTTGAACTTTTTTTTTAACAAAATGCCTATCTCAAAATTTCTTATCTGATGCATTTAGGGTGTGGCGGGGGGGGGGGCTAGTTGCCCTCCAAACGCCAGCCTCCGGGCCATGGGGGGTTGCGTCGACACAGGAGATTTTCTTAACTGACCTTTGAATTATTTTTAACGAAATGGTTATTTTAAAAATTTTATCGGATAGGCTTGGGGAAAAAGGGGGGGGGGACGGGGGGCTAGTTGCCCTTGGATATCTTTTGACTCTTAAAAAGTGAACTAGAGTTTTCAATTTCCAATTAAATGAGCCCTCTCTGAAGTTTATACGAGCATCCCTTTCATAAGAACCATACACGCCCCCAGGACAAAACTTACAACGCCTACCCCCTGGGCTCTGTGTTGACACCGAAGTTTTTGTTATCTAATTTTTGAACAATTTTTAAAAAACTGGCTATTTCAAAATTTGTAGCGGATGGGTTTGGGGAAAAAAGGTCATGGGGGGGGGCTAGTTGCCCTTAAATCTCTTGACTTTTAAAAAGTGAACTAGAGCTTTCAATTTCCAGTCAAATGAGCCCTCTATGAAGTGTATACGGGCATCCCTTTCATAAGAACCATACATGCCCTTAGGGCATAACTTAGAACGCCTTCCCCGGGCCCTGGGGGGTTGTATTGACACTGGAGTTTTTCTTATCCGACTTTTGAACTATTTTTTTCACAAAATGTCTATTTCAAAATTTTCATTAGATGGGTTTGGAAAAAGAAGGCGGGGGGGGGGGGCTAGTTCGCCTCAGATATCTTTTGTCTCATAAAAATTGAACTCGAACTTTTAATTTCGAATCGAAAGATCCTTGTCTGAAGTTTATAGAAGCATCCCTTTCACAAGAACCAAACATGCCCCAGGGCATAACTTACAACGCCTGCCCCCGGGCCCAGGGGGTTGTGCCGACACCTGAGTTTTTGTTATCTGACTTTTGAACAATTTTTAAATTAATGGCTACCACAAATTTTTATCGGATGCATTCGGGAAAAAAGGGGCAAAAGGGGGCTAGTTGCCCTCCAATCTCTTTTGACTCTCAAAAACTGAACTAGAACTTTCAATTTTCAATCAAATTAGCCCTCTGAAGTTTTTACCAGCATCCCTTCCATAAGAACCATATATTCCCTCAGGGCATAACTTACAACGCCTGCCTTCGGGCCCTCTGTCGACCCCGGAGATTTCGTTATATGGTCTTTGAACTGTTTTAAAAAAAATAGCTATCTCAAAGTTCGTCAAATGGGTTTTAGAAAAAAGGGTGTTGTGGGGGGGGGGGGGCTAGGTACCCTTCAATCTCTTTTGACTCTTAAAAAAAGAACTAGAACTTTCAATTCCCAATCAAATGAGCCCTATTCGAAGTTTATACGAGCATCCCATCTATAAAAACCTTAAATACCCTCAGGGCATAACTTGAAATGCCTGCCTCAAGATGTCGAGGGGCTTTGTTGACACTAGGGTTTTTGTTATCCGATTTTTGAATCAATTTTAACGAACCGTCTGCTACAAAATTTTTATTGGAGATATTTGGGAAAAAAGGGCTTGGGGGGTGGTTGCCCTCCAATATCTTTTGACGCTTAAAATGTGAACTAGAACTTTTAATTTCCAACCAAATGAGCCCATTCTGAAGTTTATACAAGCAGCCCTTCCATAAGAACCATATATACCCCCAGGGCATAACTTATAACCTTTGCCCTGAAGACCTTTGGGGGAGTGTCATGCTCAATGATTAAATTTCCAGAACTTTCAACAACGTTGAACAAAATGACTATCTCAAAATTTTGATTGGATGTGTTTGTGGAAATGGTTGGCGTGGGAGAGGTGTTAATTGCCTTCCAATCACTTTCGACTATTAAAAAGGGCACTAGCCCTTTAAATTTCCAATCAAATGAGCCCTTTTTGAAGTTTTTACGACAACTTTTTCTATAAAAACCTTATATGCCCCCAGTGCATAACTTACAACCCTTGCCCTGAGGGCTGTGGGCGGGGGCGGGGGGGGGATATTTGTTCAAAAAGAAGTATGGTGGATTTAGTGAGCCCAATCTGTTCGGGAAAACAATGAAGTCGGCAAAAGACGGTGCTGGCCGAGTTTTATCTTGAAATTTATGTGACATTGTGCTGTCGAGCTGCTGCTGCTTTTAGC
>NC_142808.1:50026817-50072897 GCF_049724085.1 Artemia sp. Qi Xiang Cuo | reverse complement strand
AATTTTTGCGCGTGCGGCTACGCCGCGCGCGCACCATCAAGCATCGATTTTTACTATAGGAGGATAATAAATACGATTTTCACAGTCTTTTTTCTTTTTCTCTTCTTTTTTCTCTTTTCCTTTTCTTCTTTTTTTCTCTTTTCCTTTTCTCTTTTTTTCTCTTTTCGAATCTCCAGCAATTTTATTGGGGGGGGGGGGGGAAAGAGGGGTCCATATCTGGATAGTCAACGCGCATGGGATGTATAATTTTTCTTCTCCACATTATTGGGGGGGGGGGCAACCGCACCCCTTGCCACCCCTGTATATATATATATATATATATATATATATATATATATATATATATATATATATATATATATATATATATATATATATATATATATATATATATATATATATATATATATATATATATATAATGTTACATTTCTACTTACTTTTAATTTCTCTCAGCAGGCTCCTTTTTCCTCAATAAAAATTTTCAAACTGAGGAGAATTCACCTAATCACCTTGGGTGGTTGGATTTTGTTTTGATTCCATTAGATTCCCAATCATCACAAATCCAAGTGTCATTATAGCTTCATTTTTAGTTGGTAAGATTTGATACAAAGAAAGCTGATTTTGTCGACCTTTAGACGCTGGAAGTGAAGTGTCTGTTTATGAAAATAGGCGACTGCTTGTCTGTCTGAGACACATTATTGGGACAGATTATTGGTCTGAGACAGACAAGCAAAAATTGTAAATTGCAGATGTTTACAATAATTTTTTCCCCTGAATTCGTGGAGAATAAAAAAAGTTTTGTTTACTATAAATCATGTCTTTTTACCAAATTTTGGAACATTTACTACATCCTCTAATTAACTAGAATTCTTTTTCACTAGTAATAGTAGGATTCGACTTACGATGGTACTTCGCACCCCCACCCCCACCCCAAGCTAATGTGGAGTATAACTTAGTATAACTACAATAGCTCCTTCATGAATGAAATTTTCAACCACTCAGATTACATATACCTCATTCCAACCGTAATAGTAACGGTCAATATCGATCCTCAATGACCAAGTTCCAGCATAAACTAGATCTGGTCAGTTTCACGCTCAGAGGTAAACGTTTCCACTCATCATCGTGGAGTATGGAAGCGTCGGTTTCCCAGCGAAACCTAATCAATCAAACTACAGAAATGATCCTGTGACGTATGATCTTATTTAAATTTCCTTTTCAGCTTTTAATTATACAAAAATAGCCAAAACCAATTGTTACTATTTTATGAATAGAAAATAGCTGTTTCAAAAGCAATTCGAGTCGAAAAAATTCTTATAATATACCTCCATTCTTCTAAAATATTAATTATAAGCATAAAATAGGTTTTGCATTGAGGCTTAACAGGAATAATACTAAATATGATTTTTTACCTAAAAATTGATTCCTTTGCGAGGGACTAGAGACTTACCAGAATAGAACTGCAAACTAAATAATCAATTATTCTACCTACTGACACATAAATATTGTTAATGAATGCAATATGAATAGTGCTAGTGTCAGGATACCTTAGTAAAAATAGTCTTAATTGCTGGATGTAACTATTAATTTCGAACGCATAGTGGGGATGACACTAAATTAAAGAAAAAAGAATAAGAAAAAATCCGCCACATTTCAATTAATCTTTTATGGCTATGAAGGCGCAACAAGGATTTTCGTTTGGGAGGGGGGGGGGGTTACAAAAAAAAGCATCAAAATTTTTCTTTGTATGCAGTTTTAAGACTCCGAAAAAAATTCTTAAGGGGGTGGCAGACCTGGTACCCCCCCCCCTGCGGAGACGGACTTAATGGCGTCACATATCAAGGAAAGCAAAATCATCCACGTCGTTTAGTGTAGAGCTAAAAACAGATAATTGTTATACTATGCTAAAACCCGCAGGTAACATCAACCAACAAGAAAATGACAAAATTGTAAAATCTGATCAAGAATCGAACACAGTTCGGTCTGTCAGGCGGGGCGCCTATTCACGAAAACGGAAGGGGGACAGGGACGTTTTCTTAAGTTTTAAATAAATATAAAAAATATATTTTTTTCGAATTATATTATTTTGTTAAAATTAATTTTACAAAAGTTATCTGTTTTTATACATCTTACTTTTTAGTTAGAGCTAATAATTGAAACTAGCGGTAGACAACGATTATTTTTGGACGTTCGGCTAACGACCTTTTACTTCGCAGGCACCAAAAGGATTATAAAGATAAAACGGTACTTTCGCATTATCAGGGCCCCTCTAAAGAAGTCCAACAAGAGATGCTACAGTCAAACGGGAAAGACACAATGAAAAACCCGTCTTTAAATAAAAAAAAAATGTAATTTTTAACTGAAAGTAAGGAGCGACATTAAAACTTAAAACGAACAGAAATTATTCCGCATATGAAAGGGGCTGTACCCTCCTCAATTCCTCGCTCTTTACGCTAAAGTTTTTCATTGTTTAAAAAAATAGTTGTGAGAAAGTCAAACTTTAGCGTAAAGAGCGAGGTATTGAGGAGGGTACAGCCCCTTTCATATACGGAATAATTTCTGTTCGTTTTAAGTTTT
This sequence comes from Artemia sp. Qi Xiang Cuo, assembly GCF_049724085.1. Lineage (NCBI taxonomy): Eukaryota > Metazoa > Arthropoda > Branchiopoda > Anostraca > Artemiidae > Artemia > Artemia sp. Qi Xiang Cuo. The sequence goes on along the minus strand of NC_142808.1, from coordinate 50,070,317 downwards.
AATGTCGCTCCTTACTTTCAGTTAAAAATAACTTTTTTTTTTTATTTAAAGACGGGTTTTTCATTGTGTAAATGGCTTTCTAGAAACTTGTTTTTTTTTATTTAATTTTTGAACGTTTTTGAATAAATGCAGGTTTTGATCTTGGCTCACCGTACATGAATTATTAAAACAAAATTTGCATATTAATTTACTTTTATTTGGTTAAATGGCTTTCTAGAAAGTTGTTTAATTTTATTTACGAACGTTTTTATTAGTAATAAATATATGTAACTTAAGAATTAACTTACGAAACGACCTTCTATATTCGTATATTTTTAATACGTATAATAGGGCGTTCGCCCCCTAGTCAATACCTTGCTCTTTAAGCGAAAGTTCAAATTTTGTTCCAATTCTTCAAAAATGACCGCTTAATCACAAAGGCCGTTACTTGGAATAAATAGCTCTTATAAAATTACTAAAAAATCTTTAGATTAGAGAGCGAGGTATTGACTAGGGGGTGAACCCAATCATATATGTAATATTTTCTGTTCGTTTAAAGTTTTTATGGTGCTGCTGTTGTAGCTGAAAAACTTGTTTTTTTATATTTAATTTCTGATCTTTTTTTAAATAGTGCTGGGAAGTCCGGCGTCCCCTTCATAGCAATGTCCCTTCCCCCATGAAAACGTCCTTCATGGAAAGATCCTCCCACATAACACCCGACCCCTCCCCCACCCCCCCTAACCCGAAAAAACATCCCAGAAAAAGTCGGTATAAGTACCAAACACCCAAACAATATACAAACCGTAAATTTCCAAACTTTCAGCCCACCCCCCTGGAACTTCGGGGGATTAAGCCATCCTAAAAAACATACTTATAATATTTTCGAACATGCTGAATAAAATGGCTATCTAAAAATTTTGATCGGGTGACTTTGGGAAAAATGAGCGTGGGAGGGGGCCTATTTGCCCTCCATTTTTTTGGTCACTTAAAAAGGACACAAGAACTTTTAATTTCCATTTCAATGAACCCTCCCACGATATTCTAGGACCACTGGGTCGATACGATCACCCCTGGGAAAAAAAAACAACAAATAAACTCGCACCCGTGATCTTTCTTCTGGCAAAAAATGCAAAATTCCACATTTTTGTAGATATGAATTTGAAACCGCTGCAGAAGGGTTCTCTGATACGCGGAATATGATGGTGTGCTTTTCATTAGGGTTCTATAGCTTTTAGGGGGTTTTCCCCTATTTTTTGAAAATCAGCCAAATTTTCTCAGGCGTGTAACTTTTGATGGGTAGGACTAAACTTGATGAAAATTATATATTTGAAATCAGCATTAAACTCTAATTCTTTTGATGTATCAATTGGTATCAAAATACCATTTTCTAGAGTTTCGGTTACCATTGAGCCGGGTCGCTCCTTACTTACAGTTCGTTACCACGAACTGTTTGATGACACGCCAGTATCTTCATCACAACTCTAAGCTATTTCAGTGCCACCAAATGAGTCAGAGATTAGATTGCTGGCAGATGAATTGGCACCATTGTCAGGGTACTTCATATATTGTTGCGTGGATTCTATAAATGAGTAACAAATTTATATAGTTGTTGAAGGAGTATTGATTTTTTTCAAGTTCAGTGATCGAAACAAAATTATTCCATTTGGACGTATGTATTACGTACACTTCATCATAAGTGGTACCAAGCCTTTGCATGCTTATAGAGTCCACAGCACTGTCACTGTCCAACCTTCTTGCCTTGGGTCTGCACTCACTAGGGCTCTCCCTAACAACACAGAAACGTTTCAGTCTTGTGTTTATAACACATGCCGTCTTTGAATAATTTTAATGCATTGATATGTTTCATTGTTCTTATTTCAGAAAATAATGGATTTTTCAGTCCTCATTTCTCGTATATAGTGCTCAGTAGTATAATTTAGGAAGGATTCTTAAGAAATTCGTTTGGGTGGGGGGGCCCCTCCAATACCCCCCCCCCCTGTATCCGGGCTTGATATCATGATAATTGTTCCTTCTCGTTCTCTGATTATGAATATATTTTTTCCCCTTTTTAAAAAGATTGAATTTTTGTTTACATGTGACGTCACTTATCCTCATTTATCCTGCATGTGGCGAGGTTAGCAAGTGTAACTTGTCCGACAACTAATCCAGACCGTTTCAAGTAGCAATCCTCCGTCATTCACGTCTCGTGAAACGTTGTTCAGGCTTGTCAGTTGATTAGTGTTGGGATTTGGTCAACCACATTTGCTATATTTTATTATATTTTATAGCATTTGCTACATACTATATTGTTAGAAAATTGTTTAGTACATTATTACAAAGCTCTTACAGAGTTGTTTATTTTGTTGCATTTTGTCTTTTTATTTTTTATTGGTGACGGTCGCTTTTTTTTTTACAATTATTTGCCAAAAAATGTTTGACTAAAAACTTTTAAAACTTTGATTTAAACTTTTTGCTAATTTAATTGTTGGGGCAATTATACAGGCATTTTTATTTACATGTTGTTAAATTTCAGAAAGGATTAAACTATTACATTTCATCTGTAGTTCTAGCATTTACCATCCAAGGAAATTAGGGAAGAGTGTCATAAAATGGTGCTAGAAAAACAGAAAAACAATGGTTTCCATCAAAATTTGTTGCCTATCTTCTTAGACTACGTTGGCTAGTCTAGGACTATTCGTGGGCTACGTGGGCTCAAAATTATAATAAGTATTCCCAGAAGGTTTTTACTTAATGAAGGTTCTTACACGCACGGAATGGGCGGTTAAACAAACGAAGATGTGACTGACCTCCCTGCTGCTCGCAATGAATTAAAAGAGTTCAGATTCAAACTTTTAAAAAGATATACAGATAGTATATAAGCAAAAAATCATAAAAATAAACACGACAACTAAAAAACTGGCGAACAATGCCAAAATAACACTATCAGAATGACAAATCATTCCAGTCAAAATTATTAAACTGCAAATTGTTTCCATGCGAGGGTTTACTAGTTCTTTTTTTTTGCAAAACGGAGGTACATTGTAATTCCCCTGTGCTCAAGTGTTTCCAACCTGGCTTCTTTTAGAAGGAGAGGGTATAGACCCGTAGATTCCTTTAAAATTATTCGCAAGGCTCTTTTTTGAATTAATTCAATTTTTTCTGATTCTTCACGGGAGATGCCAGGATGCCAAAATGGACAAGCATATTCAAGATGCTGGCGGAAAAAGGGAGCATAAATCCCTAAGAATAGGAAGGGGGCACTAAATATATTTCTGTACTCAAGGAGGGAAATCGATGCATTAGCTCAATGGATAATGTCTTTAACGTGGATATTCTACTTTAAATTAAGATTGGTTGCTTATTAAATTTCTGTAGCAGGTTTCAACAAGCGGTCATCCAAAAATTTCCACCTGTCAGAAAATTCCTTAGCGAGGCTATTAATTATAACTGAAAGAATCAGACATAGGAAAGTACCTTGGGTACTCCATTGTGGACAGGGAGGGGACTGGAATAATGATTCTCATATTTGACTACCTATGATCTACTTGAAAAGACGGAGGCAACCGATTTCACCACAAAAGAATCAATATTGAATTCAGTGACAAGTCTCTCAACAAATATATTGTGGTTAACAAGATCAAACCCTTTTTGAAGGTTAGGCTAATTAAAATTAGATTTCGCCAGCAGCAAATAGCTCAAAAAGCAAATAGCCTTTTTGAGAATTTTCCCAATCAAGTTAATAAGAAAAGCAAAGTAATGGGAGATAGAAGTGGATTTGAGGTTCCCGAATTGTCTCAGGTCAGTAAGAGGTAGAATTTTTTATTTTAGCCAATCTGTAAAGCATCCTTCATAGTTTAGAGAATAAGTTAGTTACTCACTATAAAAAACACAGTCGAGAAGTTTGCTGAATCTGAGATCTGAGACAACCGGTTTCATAGCCACAAAGACGAATGACGGGTGACCGAATGCATTGGACTTGTATTATTTGGGCTATATATTTGCATATTAGTGGAGGGGATGGAGGAAGGTTAAGTTAATTTACTTCCACCCCACCCACAAATCTTAGAATATATAGCCCAAATTATGTTATGATATAAACAAAAGTATTATATTTTCATCATGTTTTGGTATATTTCATTATGATTAAGGTAACATCACTTCTTGAGTGCGTTTGGTAAAATACATAAGTACCCGAGAGGTACTTAAGTGTTATAGCGACCACACTTTGTTCTTGATTTGTAATGAAACCGGTTTCCTGTCTCTACACTCCGAAAAAAATCAGCTTAGCCTGGGTGAGAGAAACTTTGCTGGTATATTTTAATTGAATTTTTGATATATAGAGGTGGTTAGGTTCGGTATTTAATATAATGCATTCTGAGCGGCCTAATAATTCTCTGTTGTATTTTCCATAATTTTGTTGCCAAAGTATTATATTTTCATCATATTTTGGTATATTTCATTAGGATTAACCTAACTTTACCTCTTTGGTGTGGTCGCTATAACACGTAAGTACCAAACATTCTAAAATAGTTACTTATACAATTCCTAATTGCGGATTACAAACTGACAAATATATAGCCCATACCATGTATACACATTTTAATTCCAATAGTGCGACTCGTTTCTTCTTAATACTTTATCGATTCAAAAGAAGTAAACTTTTCAAAATCGAAAAGCAGAATAGCAGTAACAAAAAGTAAATTAAAAAGAAAAAGTAAAAAAAAATGCCGCAATAAAAAAACTATAGATAAATTCGAAAGGCATAATAAAGTGGAACAAAGCAGGAAGCAGAATAAAGTAGGAAGAATAGAAGAATAAAGGATCTTTAATCTTAAATAGTTCATCCACATGAAAACGACTTCTGTCGTCTAGAGGACAAAGGAGAAAAGTTAAAATTATCTGAATGGTTTACTGAAAAACATCTTTGGCTAGGCTAGTCGTCCATCGGAAAAAACACAAACGTCGTTCAACCCCCCGGAAGAAGCTGACACTTCACTTTACGTGACCGACTTCCGCCGTAAAATAATAACATTGTACCCAATTGTAAAGCACCACGTACCGGACCGACCCTTGTGGTAGCAGGGGCTCCCGAAATTTGATAACCCCAGCATCTGGTTATCAGAAAAGTTTGCAAGGTCCCAATGAAACTTGGTAGGGAGTAAGGAGTATCGTCCTACTTGTATAATTTTGGGATCCGAGTCAAGTCCTACATTAGTCGGAAATGGGTCACGGCCTAAATTTTAGTAGCCAAGAAAAAAGGTTGTCGGATTTCATGAAAATTTATTGGTAAGTGAGAGCAAATTTCAGAGTCGTGTCTTTTAATGGACAAACAAATGCCTAACTTCTCGAACGCAAAGTCTACAAATACTATTTTGCAAAAAATATATCCCATAAATATACTAATTGGGCTATATATTTTCACATTAGGGGGGGGGTAAAGCATATCATATATTAAAAACGTAACCTACCCCAAGTAACCTCCCCCCTAAACCCCAAAAAACAACAGTTTAAATATCATAAACGTAATGAAAAGCACGCTTTGCATTGCATTTCTCTATAGCGGTCTCTTGCAGTTAATCTGTCTGGCGCTTTTTGTGACTTAGTTTCTTTGCACAATATATTATGTTATATATAACAATGTAGGTACTCCTTCGTTATACCTACTCTTTTATATATGTCAAACTGTAAACGCGACGAAAAACCCATTTTTACGGGATGATTCAAGACACCGATGTAGAGAAATACACTGTATAGCATGGTTTTAATTGCTTATAAGATATTTAAAGTGTTGTTTTTGGGGTTCTAGAGGTTGGTACCTTGGTTAGGTTACGAATTTAATATATGCTATGCTTTGCCACCCCCCCCCCCTAATGTGCAAATAAATACCCCAAATTAGTCTCTAAACTATTATATATTCATCCTATTTTATTTCATTAGCATTAACCAAACTAGCAGTATATAAAAGAGTAGGTATACATATATATATATATATATATATATATATATATATATATATATATATATATATATATATATATATATATATATATATGAAGTTGAAACTAGATCGCCTTATTTTTAAATTTATTCTTACTTTTAATTTCTCTCAGCAAGCTCCTTTTTCCTTAATACAAATTTTCAAACTGAGGAGATTTCCCACTTGGGTGGTTGATTTTGTTTTTATTCCACTAGATTCCAAACCATCACGATTTCAAGTGTCATTATAGCTTCATTTTCAATCGGTAAACTTGATATTGATACACAGAAAGATGTTTTTGTCGACCTTTGGTTACCGGAAGTGAAGCGTCTGTTTACGAAAAAAGGATATAGGTGACTGCTTGTCTGTCACTTATCTTGTCTATGCCGAACAGATCAGGGTGAAATAAAATATTTATAGATCAAAGAGTACAGACATAGGTACAAAAATACTGAATTGTACCTGTACCACAATTTTGAAAGGGTACCATATTTTCTAGGTTTGTACTTAATTAAACCAGTAGAGATAATAAATACAAAATTGGTATAAATATACCACATTTAGATACACTCAACATCCCCCACCCCCAATAAAAAGTGTATTAATTAGTACTACTACAATAGTTCCAACATAAATGATATTCCCAACCACTCGGATTACATCTACCTCATCCCAGCCGTAACAATACCGGTCAAGAACGGTCCTTAATAACCAGATTCCGGCATATCCCAGATACAGTCCGTATCCCGCTCAAAGAAAGACGTTTCCGCTCATCATCGTGGTTTATAGAAGCGTCGGTTTCCCATCTAAACCTAAGCAATCACACTACGGAAATGATCCTGTGAAGTATACTCGTAACTTAAATTGGTTTTCAGCTTTTATTGATACAAAAATAGCCAAAACCGATTGTTACTATTTTATGAATATAGAATAGCTGTTTCAAAAGCAATTCGAGCCGAAGAAATTCTTATAATATACCTCCATTCTTCTAAAATATTAATTATAAGCATAAAATAGGTTTTGCATTGAGGCTTAAGAGTAATAATACTAAATATGATTTTTTACCTAAAAATTGATTCCTTTGCGAGGGGCTAGAGACTTACCAGAATAGAACTGCAAACTAAATAATCAATTATTCTACCTATTGATACATAAATATTCTTAATGAATGCAATATGAATAGTGCTAGTGTCAGGATACCTAAGTAAAAATAGTCTTGATTGCTGGATGTATCTATTAATTTCGTACGCAAAGTGGGGATGACACTAAATTAAAAAAAACAGAATAAGAAAAAATCCGCAATATTTCAATTAATCTTGTATGGCTATGAAGGAGCAACAAGGATTTTCGTTTGGGAGGGGGGGCTACAATATAAAGCAACAAAATTTTTTTTTTGTATGAAGTTTTACCACTCCGAACAAATTTTTAAAGGGAGGGGCCGCCCGGGGACCCCCCCCCCCCTGCGGATACGGACTTGAAGGCGATAAATAGCAAGGAAAGTAAAATCATCCACGTCTTTTAGTGTAGAGATAAAAACAGATAATTGTTATACTATGCTAAAACCTGCAGGTAACATCATCCAACAAGAAAATGACGAAATTGTAAAATCTGATCAAGAATCGAACACAGTTAGGTCTTTCAGTAGGGGCGCCTATTCACGAAAACGTAAGGGGGACAGGGACGTTTTCTTAAGTTTTAAATAAAAATACAAAATATATGTTTTTAGAATTATATTATTTTTTAAAAATTAATTTTACAAAATTCAGCTGTTTTTATACATCTTACTTTTTAGTTAGAGCTAGTAATTGAAACTAGCGGTAGACAACGATTATTTTTGGACGTTCGGCTAGCGACCTTTTACTTAGCAGGCACCAAAAGGATTATAAAGATAAAACGGTACTTTCGCATTATCAGGGCCCCTCTAAAGAAGTCCAACAAGAGAAGCTACAGTCAAACGGGAAAGACACAATGAAAAACCCGTCTTTAAATAAAAAAAAAACAAGTTATTTTTAACTGAAAGTAAGGAGCGACATTAAAACTTAAAACGAACAGAAATTATTTTGTATATGAAAGGGGCTGTACCCTCCTCAATGCCTCGCTCTTTACGCTAAAGTTTTTCTTTTTTTTTTTAAAATAGAGTTGTGAGAAAGTAAAAATTTAGCATAAATAGCGAGGCGTTGAGGAGCAGACAGTCCATTTCATATACGGAATAATTTCTGTTCGTTTTAAGTTTTAATGTCGCTCCTTACTTTCAGTTAAAAAAAAACTTGCTTTTTTTTATTTAATTTTTGAAACGTTTTTGAATAAATGCAGGCTTTGATCTTGGCTCACCGTACATGAATAATTAAAACAAAATTTGCATATTAATTTACTTTTATTTGGTTAAATGGCTTTCTAGAAACTTGTTTAATTTTATTTACGAACGTTTTTATTAGTAATAAATATATGTAACTTACGAATTAACTTACGTAACGAACTTCTATATTCATATATTTTTAATACGTATATTAGGGCGTTCGCCCCCTAGTCAATACCTTGCTCTTTAAGCGAAAGTTCGAATTTTGTTCCAGTTCTGTAAAAATGACCCCCCCTTAATCACAAAGGCCGTTAATTAGAATAAATAGCTATTATGAAAGTACTAAGAAATCTTTCTATTGAAGAGCGAGATATTGACTAGGGGGTGAACCCAATCATATATGTAATATTTTCTGTTCGTTTAAAGTTTTTATGTTGCTGCTGTTGCAGCTGAAAAACTTGTTTTTTTTTATATTTAATTTCTGATCTTTTTTTTTAAATAGTGCTGGGAAGTCCGGCGTCCCCTTCATAGCAATGTCCCTTCCCCCATGAAAACTTCCTTCATGGAAAGATCCTCCCACATAACCACCGACACCCCCTCCCCCCACCCCACTACCAGGAAAAATCTTCCCTGAACACGTCTGTATACTTCCCAATCTCCAATACTATATGCTAACGGTAAAGTTCCTAACTTTCAGCCCTCCCCCCGGGACCTTCCGGGGATTAAGCCATCCTAAAAAACATACTTATAATATTTTCGAATTTGCTGAATAAAATGGCTATCTAAAAATTTTGATCGGGTGACTTTGGGAAAAAATGAGCGTGGGAGGGAGCCTAGTTGCCCTCCATTTTTTTGGTCACTTAAAAAGGGCACCGGACCGGACCGACCGGATCGACCCTTGTGGTAGAAGGGGCTCCCGAAATTTGATAACCCCAGCAACTGGTTATCAGAAAAGTTTGCAAGATCCCAATGAAACCTGGTAGGGAGTAAGGAGTATCGTCCTTACAAAGAGTCCTTGAATTCTTGCCATCAGGACATCAACACGAAAAAAATGTTGGATATAGACAAAACTTGATGGAAAGGGAAAGCGAGTTTCCTAGTTGTGTCTTTTGGTATACCGGGACCAATTCTACCTAGGTGGAGGGAGGTTGGTCCCTATATTTTAGTGAATAACTTTCTACCCAAAGTGACTGAAGGAGTTTCCCTTAAATTCAAGTGAAGTAACAGCAAAGCTCCGATTTTTGCCTTTTTAGAATCCCGATGACCCAACTTTTGTGAAGAAAGAGGCAAGAGGGTTCTCAAATTCTTGTTGTCAGCAAACCTCCCATCCAAACTTGGTAAAAAGTAAGCCGATGTTATATTTCTTGCATCTAGGCCTCTGCATAGGAGAGGGGGGTATATTGGTAATAAAATAAATTACAAAGAAGGTTGGTGAGTTTCAATAATGCCAGGCTAATAACAACAGTTATGGTTTCATATAACCGCGCTCAATACGGCCTATGTAAAAAGGGCTTAATTCCTATCTACCAATTCGTCAGAGAGGTTTTTGGATAGCGGTTGCAGTGATAGCCTGCTATTTAGTAAAGGATTTTAGCCTGCAACCTTGTAAAGGATACCAATTAATTGGTGCAGGTGATGCGTCTTCACAACCATAGCTCAGCAGTGGTTCAGACCCTTGAGACATGGTCCAGGGCCATCAAAGTTACAAAAATAGGAACTTTGTAAATTCGGAGTTCCGGGAAAAGGAACTCCGAATTAATTTTTAATATTAGGTTACAATTTCTAACTAAGCAAATTTGATTTATAGCACATAGACCCGATACAGTGTCTTATCCGATCCCCTATCATAAAAATAAGTACGGCACTGTTCTATTAGCTGGTACCCACGCGAGAAGTCAAGTTTGGTTTATGCTAATGAAATAAAACCAAATATGATGAAAATATAATAGTTTAGAAACAAATTTGGGCTACATATTTGCGTATTAGGGGGGAGGGGTAAAGCATAGCATATATTAAATACGTAACCTTACCTAACCTTGGTACCTTGTCCCCCCTAAACCCACCACAATTCTAGGTTCAATATCGAACACGCAATGACAATCCCCGCTGTGTTATTCATTTCTCTCTTGACAGATACCCGGTTGACTAGTTTCCTTTAGATTTCCCTATACAGTATATCGCGTGGGTACCAGCTAATAGAACATTACCAAAAGTACTACCAATACCCAAAAAACCCTTTGGCTCAATGGAAATTTGCAAATAAAATACTTCTTCTCAATACCCGCCCCCCCCCCCGCCAAATAAAAAGCAGAGCAAATGAGCGAGGGTAGCGGGCTAATATTTTTTATTCTTTCCTCGAAATTGAAATTTTTTGTTCTTTTCTTTTTTAATTTTTAACAACATCGTCTGTTTTTTCCTACTACATGAGGTTCTTCCCCTCATGTTGGGCAGACCCAAGGCCGTACCCAGGATTTTTTTCCAAGGGGGTTTTACTCAAAGATTATTTTTCGGGAGTGGGGGGTGGGGGTTTACACAAAAAAAAAACTCAAAAAACGCATACAAAATTTGTTTATATCCATTTTTTACGTTTTTACGAGTAAAAAAACATTTCGGGAGGGGTTCAAACCCCCTAACCTCCCGCTGGGTACGGCCTTGGGCAGACCCGCCCCTCTCACATACGAGCGCGTAAACGGATGGTATAAATACACAAATGAAACCGAAATCACAAGTGGAAAAAGAAACAGTATTTAATTAACGTAGCTTATGGCTTGTAGCACTCATAAGCCACGCCTGCTTTATGTATATGTAGTCTAGCTTAATTTTTCAGCTATAATAAGCCTTCGATGGCTCAGTTGGTAGAGCGGTGGACTGTAGAGGTAAAATTGATATCCATAGGTCGCTGGTTCAAATCCGGCTCGAAGGATTTTTTTTATGCACAATTCCAATGTCTCGTCTTTTTCTATCACAGTTCATATAATTATCCAGTAAACTTATCACAGATCATTTCTGGTCTTCGTTCTCGGTGCGAACAAAAAGCTCATCCCACTTCTTCGTGCAGTTATTAATAGCGGGTTTCCGATTGTTTCGCGTAAAGTGCATTATTCGTAATAGCGGGTTTCCACTTGTTTCCGATTGTTTCGCGTCTGACTTGTCTACCCGTGAAAAGATCTGATGCCGCTTATGTTTCTACGTTCTCTGGAGCACTCGCACCCCGGTCCGGGTTTTTATAATGGGTGAGATAGGGAATGATCATACTGGATAATTATATGAACTGTGTTTTCTATGGAGCAGTAGATTATCATTGCATGCCTGAACAATATTTTACGCAATTATACAAAACTTAGAACTGGTTTTAAGTTCTAAAAATATTTTTTTTTATTTCTGTCTGTTTGTTAGGTCTAGCCTTCAGAATTTGGTTCATGCAAATAGACAAATAGACATTTGCCCATTTACCGAAGGTAGCAATGAGTTTTGGGGGACAGGCAATTTTATGAATAGAGTTTTCGTTGTTTTTTCACTCTCTATCCTGTATTCCGGATGTCAATTATCCTTAATGGTCATTAATCATTTGCCCTTTTTTCATTCTCTATCCATATTTTAATTATTATCAATGATTATTAATCATTTGCCCTTTCTTATGTTTTATGTGAGTCCAATCATAGGCAGCGCAACAGCGCTGCCTAAGTAAAGAGCGATGTGGGCACAATGTATTGTTGTCATTTTTTTTAAGACCAGGGCAGGGCGTATAGAAGGAGTTGTCGTAGAAACTTCAAAAGGGACTCATTAGATTGAAAATTACGAAGTTCTAGTGCCCTTCTTCATAGTCAAAAGTGATTGAAGGGCAACCAGCCCCTCCTTCCACGCCCATCATTTCCCCAAACACATCCAATCAAAATCTTGAGATACAATTTTGTCCAGCGTACTTGAAAGGTTCAGTAAGCATATCTTTGACGATGATACCCCCCCCCCCCACACACACACAAATCCCTCAAGTCAAGGCTTTTAAGTTATGACCCAGGAACATATGAGATTTTTATGGAAAGGGTGGTCCCATAAACGTTGGAGGAAGCTCATTAAATTGGAAATCAGAAGCTCTGCTGCCCTTCTAAAGAGTCAAAGTGATCCAAGGGCAACTAGCCTCCCCCCTCACGTCCTATTTTCAGCAAATGCATCCGATAGAAATTTGAGAAAGCTATTTGTTCAAAAATAGTCAAAAGATCACATATCAAGGCCTCAGGGTTTACACCCCCCCCCACCCTCCCCCAGAATACGGGGGCAATGATTATAAGTTATACCCCGATGGCATATAACGTATTAATGGAAGGGATGGCCGTGTGAACTTTAGAATAGGCTAATTTGATTGGGATTATAAAGTTCTGGTTCTCTTTTAAGAGTCAAAAGTGATGTAGGGCACACCCCCCTCCTTCCGGACACCCTCTTTTCACCAACCACATCCGATCGAAATTGTGATATAGCCATTCTGTTCACAGTGATCCAAAGAGCATATAACAATGCCTTCGGGGTGGACATAACCCCCCAGAGCTCAAGGGCGAGGTTTGTAAGTTATGTTATGATGGCATACTTGAAATTATCGAGTATTTTGCAGTAGGTTTTTACTGGTTTTTACTGAACGGGTGGTCGTATAAACTTTGAATTGGATGGGGCTCAATTGATTGGAAGTCGGAAGTTCTAGCGCCCTTTTTAAGTGTCAAAAATGAATAGAGGGCAACCAGCCCTCTCCACAAGCCTATTATTCCCCTAAAAATACCCAATCAAAATTTTAGTAGGCCTATTTTGTTCAGCATTGTTGAAAGGTTAAGTAATTATGTATTTGGGGATGTCAACCTTCCCACAGCCCTCAGGACAAGGGCTGTAAGTTAAGCAATTCGTTCATTGTTTAAATTTACCATATGTTATTGAGAAAGGTGAGCATGTTTGAACTTTACCTTCCAAAACGACGAAAGGCATTCAGGTGAGCCTTTCAGAGAATGTTAAGGGGAGTGTTGAACTAAAACAAAACACGTTATGTGCATTTGGATTGTCAAAAAATCGTAACTCAGAAATGACTGAGTATATTCACTTGGAACTTTCAGGAAATGATAAGGGAGATGATCAAACAGACCATATTTGCACACTACCACTACAAATACAGCTACAGCCACTAATACTACTACATCACTACTTCATTTAAAATATTGAGGGAAAATTTGAACAAAATCAAAAGACGCTATGTGCATGTACATTGTAAAAAGAGCGTTTCTCAAGAATTGATTTGGGTATTAAGTTGGAATTTTCAGAGTATGCTTAAAGGGGATAATTATCTGACCAAAAGACAATATGTATTAAGTTGAAACTTCACGGACTCGACAAGAGGGACGTTTAATTGATCAAAAGGCAATACATTAATGCTACTGCTTTTATCAGTATTACTGCTATTACTATTAATCAAACTAATAGTAATGCCAATACTATTACTGTGGCTACTATTACAACTATGTCTAAGGTTATGAAGGTGAAAATTTCCATATAATTTTTAAGTGCTTCCTAAAAGCACTTCCCTTTTCTTCACCCCCCCCCCCCTGTTATGTGCTAATTTATAGCCCAAATTATATATTTTCCTTGCATTTTTTCGTTTCCTGACGTCGTCAGGAAACGAAAAAGGAAGGAAACGTCAGGAAGTTGCTTCAATTTACGGTATTAAAAAAAAGTACCGTATGGTAAAATGCATGGGAAATATTACTTAGCCTTTTTTTTTTCACATGGGTGGGGGGGGGGGGAGTTACACTTAAAATAATTAATGTCCAATGCTTTTAGTAGTATTCAAAACTATTGATTTACTGAATACACACTAAAAAACCCTTAAAAAGGAGGGTGGCATGATCAGGTGGCAATGACATGATTGTTGTAGCCATTACTAAGGATTTTCAATAGTTCACTATTGAAGTTCCTTAAAGTTCTTCGCATTCAACTTCAATGGCCACTTTGTTTGAGCAGTCTTTCTTAAAGAATTGTAACAAAAGGTCAAAATTTAGCGTAAAGAGCGAGGGTTGAGGAAGGGGCAGCCCTCCTCCCTCTCATATACGAAATAATTTCTGTTCATTTTAGTTTTGATTTTGCTCCTTACTTTTGGTCGAAAAAACTTGTTCCTTTTTATTAAGTTTCTAACTGTTTTTCAAATTATGGCAGATAATTCCCCGTGTAAAAATTTAACCAGGAAACTTACCTCCCCATAGAAAATTCTCCCGTGGAAAATTCCTCTCCAAAAAAATAGAATCCTCATATTTCCCAATAACAAATGCTACATTTAAACAGTGGGAAAATTTAGTAACTTATAGCCCTTTCAACAGGAACTATGGGGGTCACAGGTCATCCCCAAAGACATAATTATAGGACCTTTCAGCTATACTTAATTCAATAGCTATCTAAAAATTTTGATCAGAAGTCTCTGGGGTTCGAAACAATCACCCCTGGGGAAAAAAAAATAAAAAACAACACTCATCCGGTATTTTTCTTTTGGCAAAAATTACATAATCCGAAATTTTTGTAGACAGGAGCTCAAAATATATGTAGATAGGTGGATTCAGATTTTAAATATTCTACAAATCTGAGGCCAATATCATGTAAAACATGTAAAACACAAATTAGAATCTTTACAAGTTCAACCTCCTTGGAATTGATTGTTTTTTAAAGTCGTGATATATATTATTGTCAAGATCATTCATAAAAAAGTTCTGTTTTATGGTCAAAAAAAGAAGAAAATCAGACATCACTAAACATTAAAGCAGTTTTATATCTCATTTTTTTTCAGATGAATCAGACCTTTCCTAAACGCTGAGTAATAAAATTCGTGTTGGAAATCTTTAAACTTTATGAATTTAGATAAAGAATTTTGAACAGAAGTCTTTTGGGGGATTACAGCTAAAAAGGGCATGGGAAGGAGACAGCTTTTCTCGACATACTGTAGATAAGTCTTCTTGTAAAACTGGATGCACATAGTAACTTTTGAGATTTTAGTTGAAGATGCCCCTAAAAAATCCCGAAAGAAGTGACAGCTGATACCATCAATCGTTCCTTAGAAATGTATTTCTAATATTGATATACCTATTGATGGTAATTCCTTTTCACAACCAATAAAGGAAAAAGTGTTTTTTGATTGTGTTTGGCATTCTCCTCGACATTTCTTTAAAGTTTGACCTAAATACTCCAAGCTTTTTTGGATATCCAGGATCAAACATGCCCACTTTTGTTGATAAAATAAAAACCTTGTGTGTTAAAGATGGGCAACTTGTATAACTCACAGCCCTTGCACCAGGGGCTGGGGGTTTTGAACCCTGTAGGCATAGTTATTTACCTTAGGGCTTTTTTAAATAAAATGGCTATCTCAAAACTGTGATCACATGCATTGGGAAAAAAAACAGAGGATGGAAGGGGGAAGCTGGTTTCCCTCCGATTACTTCTGATTCTTAAAAAGTGAACTAGAACTTTCGATTTCAAATCGAATGAGCCTCCTCCAAAGTTTATACGACCATCTCTTCCGTAAAAACCTTATATTTTAACAATGGGCAACATGTATAACTTACAGCCCTTGTCCCGAGGGCTGCGAGGGGTTTTGTCAAACACGAAGGCATTGTTTTTCGGCCTTTGGATTATATTGAACTAAATGGCTATGTCAAAACTTTGACATAGGATGCATCGGATGCATTTGGGGGAAAAAAAAGCGTGGAGAGACTGGTTGGCCTATGATCATTTTTGACTCTTAAAAAAGGCAATAGAACTTTCAATTTCCAATAGAAAGCCCCCTCCGAAGTTTAAGCGACCACCCCTTCCATATGAAATGCGTCTGGTAAAAAATTATAATAAGTAATAAACCATTGAAGCCTTACGGCTCTTTAGTATACGCAACGCTATAGCTTTGCATCTTGTACAATTCTGTTCCATGTACTTACTACGTTGTTGTTTGTCGGTGTTTTTTGAGTAGTTCAGAATTAAGCAGGGGCCACGAATAAGTTTAGTTTTGCATCGTTAGTAAATTCTAATTACCCCAGCTTAAACTTATCTTATTTTTCCACCAATGGAAAGTTTTATGGCAGTCATTAGGGGAAACCTAAAACAAAGTAATTATAAGGCAACCATATCCTCACTACGCCCCTTTTAAGTGCCCTCCCCCCGGACACCCGATCAGAATTATAGGAGAGCCATTTTGTTCAAGATAGCTGAAAATTCCAATAACTATAGTTCTGGGGATGACAAGACCTCCCCCCAACCCTTGGGTAAGGGCTGAAGCTAATACAATTTGCTCATTGTTTGCATTTGTGATTTGGAAAGGGGGGAGGGCATGTTTGATTCTTGGTTTTAAAAAAGGGTAAGAGTATTAAGGTAAAGTTCTTATGGAATCTTAAGGGGAGTATCAAGCTAAATCCCAAAACAGCATGTTCATGTAACCTGTAAAAAGGGCATACCAGCAATATCTCAAAATAGTTTAGGGTAATCAATCGAAATTTACAGGATACGATGAGTGGAAAAATCAACCGACCAAAAAGGAAAATGTGTATGCTAATACTACTACTACTACTACGACTACTACTAAAGTTAAGAGTACTAAGGGGTTATAAAGGTACAAAAGGGTATATCAGCAATACCGAAAATATAATTACGAACTGTTTTGAGTATTATGTTGGAACTTTCAAGTATATATGATGCAGATCTTGAACTAACCAAAAGACACTATGTACATACTGCTAATACTAATAATGCTACTACGACGACTGGCCCTTTTTCAGGGCCCCTTCCTATCTTTAACAGAGACAAGTCCAGATTGCCTATTCCCTCTCAATTCATCAACATGCCAGAACAAGATATTACTAGTATGCTTTATGGCTGCATCTTCCACATCTTTGGCAATTTCATCCATGGCCTCCACTTCACACCTCCTTAATTCACATTTATATGCTTTCTCCGCTCTATTTTACATTCCTCTTATTTTCATATGATTTATCCCTCAAATAATTCTTGTAAAGGCCCCTCCTTCTCTCTATTAATTATAAAGCATTTTCACCAATATTCCTAGCTGCGTTTATAATTTTCTTCCCTAAGAGACCATCAGCGACTTCACAAACTATTTTCATAAAATTATTCCATCCATGTACAACATTGTCAAGTTTTAAACTCTCCACTTTAGTGTCTAACTATTCCTGGAAAAGTTCTCTCAAATCCTGATCTTGAAGTCTATCAGAGTCGACAACAAAACAGAGCTTTTTTCTGAATCTTCTTGAGAGGCATTTATATCACGACTTTAAAAAACAAACAATTCCAACAAGGTTGAACGTGTAGAGATTCTAACTTGTATTTTACCCCTTAATATTGCCTCATATTATCAAACACCTAAATATTTAATTCCTTTCGACCACTCAGTTTTTATAAAAAGTAACGCATTATCAAAATAGTTTGTTCAAAGTAAAATATTAAAACTAAGATGAATATTTTCAATTTAATTTTGAATCCCAAAACCTAATATATTTGAAAGCTTTATGCTTCATTACTGTAAAAGATTTAATCTTGTTCAAAATGACAACTAGATAAATACAATCACTCCTGAAAAAAGAATGATAATAAAACACAAAAACGTTTCTGTTCAGGGGGAAAATACAGAAATTCCCAGCAGTCCGTTCACATTTCTGATTATTTCGGATATTCGATACATTTCTGATTATGGTGGCTTTATACATCAGCTCATGTGTACTCTTGCAACGCAAGCAAAAGTTGTCGGCATATTTTTTTTTTTTTACCGAAAATGCCCTTATTAAGCTGTTTTCTATAATTATACAAACTTTCTTGTGTAGCCTACTAAAAACTGCACAAACAACTAATAAACAAATACATATTTAGGATCACCATAAAAAGCTGATTCTTTGATTTAATTCTATCAAACTTAGGCTCTTATACTTTCGTTATTGGCAAGTATCGTTATTCACGTACCATTCATTACTATTAATATTATTAATAATTTTATTTTTTTTTTTTTGTTGCTCCAATCAAATCATATAGAAAAAAAGTTTATTGAAAACTATAAAGGGGTTACGAATTCACAAATGAGAACTTATGTTTTCCTTATTAAGGGGTCAAAATCTATTGGCAGGCAGCTAAAAATGGGGTAACACACATTTTTTCCATGGTTTTTCCTATTCTTTTCTCTTTCCTTTGGTTTCCTTATAATTACTCTATAGTCCCAAATTTCAAGAGGTACTATGTCCCCTCTGGTGCGCCCATGTAGGAGTCAAGCGACGTTGCAGAGCACTAGGTAAGCTGGTTTACCCTTCAATCAGGGGGTGACATCCCCAAAAGCATAGTTACTGGACCTTTCAACAATGCTGAATAAAACAGATGTCTACAAATTTTGATTGGATGCTGGTTTTCGGAAATGATAGGCGCGGGAGGGGGGGGGGGCTTGTCTTCAAATCAATTTTGACTCTTATGAAAGGCATTAAAATTCTATCAAATGAGCCCTATCTGAAGTTTATACGACTACCCCATCCATAAAACCTTATATACCCCAGGGACATAACTTACTACCCTTGTACCAGGGGTCTTAGGGGTTGTGTCATTGCTGATGGCATTATTATATGTTCTTTGGAACATTTTTAACAAAATGACTATCTTGAAATTTCTGTTGAATGCATCTAGGGAAAAGAAGACGTGGGTGGAGGGGGTGGCTGGTTTGCCTCTGGCCCCTTCTGACCCTTAAAAATGACTCTTAATATATATATATATATATATATATATATATATATATATATATATATATATATATATATATATATATATATATATATATATATATATATATATATATATATATATATATATATATATATATATATATATATATATATATATATATATATATATATATATATATATATATATATATATATATATATATATATATAACTTATAGGTAATATATTCGTCCCTGCACGGTTCATATATTCGTTTTAATAGGTTATTTAGAAGATAAAAACCTAACTGTAAATGTTGTATCCTTCAAACTATAAAGTTGGGATTTTCTCGTAGAAGAAATATATTGAAAATATATTCAGCCTAAAAAACAACCCCGACCCAGTACACCTTTCCATTAGTCCAGTAGAAACAAATGCACACAACCGTTCCGTAAGAGTAGCCTAGAGATACCTTACGTTTCCAAAGGAGAGGACCTTCCCCCATGACACTTCACTCGTCTCCTCTTCTATCCCTACCACTCCACGAACGAAGCAGCGCCTACTTTCCACTCCAAACTTCGGCGTGTACCTAGGCTAAAAAATTATGGTTCCAATTTAATTTGATGAAATCTAAAGGTTTTTTTTTCAAGCCAGTACCCCTTACTAACCTGTACCCAGGGCAGGCAGCCCCTCCCGTAGATCCACCCTGAGTAATTGTTTAATGTCTACTTGCCCCTCCCACATCAAGACTCCCTGGATGTTATAATTGGGCATCCCAAGCCGTTCCAGGGGTGTTGAAGATATACGATTTTAATAAACCTGGAAAACAAAGGGTCTTATGAATTTCATCGCTGCTTAAATGTAGATACATTGTGAATCCCATAGAAGCTTGTAATGCGTTGAGAAATACATACTTTATTAAGTTTTTCGCGGCACTTTCCCATTATATGAGCACTTTGGCTATAGACAGTCGAATGAATGCAGTGATTGAGACTCGTAAAGCGGGTAATTGTTATCTAAATTGATCGATGAGCGTGGTTTCTCATTGAATTTACAATATTTAAACTGTTATTTTTTTGGGGTTTAGGGGGAGAAAAAGTACCTAAGTTAGGTTACGTACTTAATATACGCAATGCTTTACTCCCCACTCCCCTAATGAGCAAATATATGGCCCAAATTTGTTTATAAACTATTTTATATACAGCATATTTTATTTTATTGCATTAGCATTAACCAAACTTGACTTTTTAGAAGTGCCCATATAATGGGAAAGTAACTTTTTCGCTAACACACGAATTTTGAAGCTATTACTATAGCAAAGATAAACATTCCTAAAACAAAACAGAAGGAAGAATAGGAATAGGAAGAATTCTTTAGAAATAACAAATTAATTCTCCTTTCGTGAATCAATTCTCTTTAGAAACAACAAATTAATTCCCCTTTCATGTCAATCAATCAATCGTGACATCATCTGTCATGTGTGATCTAAACTTTGCCTCGGAAACATTTCTGTTCGAACTCCAAAGACATTAATTAACTTGACGTCATCTGTCAGACATTAATTAGCTTCCCCAGAAACAATCTATTTCCTATTCCTGATCATAACATTCGCCTCGAGCGTGCCAAAAACACACCTGGAGAAAGAGGTCATTGAACCCATTAACCACGTGTTCTCTCTAGGGACTCTATGTCCATATTTGGGGTGCAAAAAAGTTGTAGGTGGCAGCACGGGTGCCCGTCACGAGTATAAGATAGGTATCTACTCTGAAGTCCAACTCGGCTGGAATAGATGGACTTAATCTTAGAGCTGTAAATGCTATCCTAGTTTATATATTACCTTGTCTAACTGACTTAATAAATCTATCACTCCAGACCGGCGAATTCCCTAGTGGTCTTAAATTGGCAAAGGTAATACCATCGTATAAAGGGGGGAAGAAACAAGAACTATCGAATTGGCGACTGATTTCGTTATTACCTATTTTTTCTAAAATCTATGAAAAGATAATTCACAGGAGACTTTATGAATATTTGGATAAACTAGGAATATTGTGTGACAGCCAATTTGGATTCCGCAGTAAAAATTCTACTAGCCATGCTATTCATCATCTTCTGGATGTAATCAATGGAGCTCTAGAAAAAGGTCTTATTCCTTTAACGATCTTTGTTGACTTCAAAAAAGCCTTCGACACTGTGGATTTTGAGTTGCTGCTGTGTCGCCTATCTAGTCTGGGGATAAAAGATGTTTGCTTGGATTGGTTTAAATCATACTTGTATGGATGGTCAACTAAAGTAATGATAGATGACATCGTTAGCGGAGTCTATCCTGTAAAATGTGGAGGTCCTCAGGGCTCAGTCCTTGGTCCATTACTCTTTCTCGTATACATAGATACTCTGAGGTTCTACATACCTGAAGCAACTGTTACGGCATTTGCAAATGATACTGCTTTGACGATTTCTGCACGGTCACTGGAAGAACTAGTGGATAAAGCAAACCGAACGCTGGAAAACCTTTTGGTGTTTACCTCCTGGAGTTACCTTGCAGTTAATACTTCTAAGACAAATTATATGATTTTTAGTAGGGTAAGAAAAATTATTAATAGTGCTTCCGTAGTATTTGAAAATTTGTCGCTTTCACAGGTTTTTGAAAATAACTATTTAGGATTTTATGTTGATAAGAATTTGAGTTGGAAGAAACACATAAATATGATTTTTTCTAAACTTGCACGAGTTTTTGGAGTGATGCGGCGTTTGAAATACGTGTGACCCTTCAGTGTCTTAAGAAATATATATAATACTGTTTTTCATCCTTTTATTGTTTATGGTTGCTGTATTTATGCATCTAATTTTACTTCAAATATTAAAAGACTGCAGATTCTTCAGAATAACGCACTTCGAGTACTGGGTGAGTTTGTTCAGTATGAGCATATGCATGAATCTTTTATTAGTTTTAGAATTTTAAAAATTCATCAGATCAGGGACCATCAGGCGGGAGTGTTTACTTACCAGGTGCTTAATAGATTATCTCCAGAATAATTTAGAGATTTTTTTAAGTTTAATTCTGATTATCTTCAACATAGGACTAGAGGTCGTGGAAGCTTAGTCTCAGAAGTAAGGAGTACGAGTCGATCTAGTTTTGTAATTAGAAATTATGCAGTTAATTTGTGGAATGATTTCCCGGAGAGCATTAGAGGGTCAGAAAACCATTTTCAGTTTAAAATTTGTTTAAAAAAGTTTTTTTTGGGTGGTAATTAATTTTTTTTTTTTTTTTTTTTTTTTTTTTTTAAATGTTAAATTGTAATTAAGTTGTAAAATAAAAATTAAAAAAAAAGTTAAATTGAGTTAAATTGTATTGAATGGTATGAAAAGAGTAGAAAGAGTGAATCAGTTTTGGTTTATGATAAAAGATTGTGTGACGCTGCTCAAAGTCACAATAGTGGCTTAATAAAACGTCATACGTTCTTACCATTTCTACGTTTGTTGATAATGTTATTCAAAAAATGGGTTGTAAATGCCAGTTAAGTATGATGTATGATTAGTTGAAAATAAAAGTCAAGTCAAGTATATATATATATATATATATATATATATATATATATATATATATATATATATATATATATATATCTCTTTCCAAATAGAATAATCATTTTTTCTGATATGAATTTTACCCCCACCCCTATATATACCAATTCAGGGGATATATTTGCACATTAGGGGGTTGGAGGTAAATTTTATTTATGAGTGTATTGGGATGTAATCTTAGAATTTACCCCCACCCCCCGACTGTGCAAATATATACCCGGGATTGGTATACAGAGGGGGGGGGGTAAAATTCATTTCCGACAAAAATGAGTAGTATATTTGGAAAGAGCCTAAAAAAGGCATCGAGTGGTGTGTTTACTTTATTCGTAAGTCAATAATATGATTTGCGAAAAATTTACCTGATCACCTATCTATATAACATAACATACGAAAAATTTTATCTGGCGCTAAAATGGGACAAAACTGAAATAATTAAAATACGGCGCGAAAATGGGAAATGCCCATTTGCGCGCCATGGCGCTCAAATGGGAAAGCGCTCAAATGGGATACACCCATATATATATATATATATATATATATATATATATATATATATATATAGTTTTTTATTGTTTTAAAAAATAAAGTTGTGAGACAGAGTCAAACTTTAGCGTAAAGAGCGAGGCGTTGAGGAGGGGACAGCCCCTTTCATATACGGAATAATTTCTGTTTGTTTTAAGTTTTAATGCTGCTCCTTACTTTCAGTTAAAAAACTTGTTTTTTTAGTTAATTTCTGAACGTTTTTAAATTAATGCAGCTTTGATTTTGGCTCACAGTACATGAATAATTAAAACCAAATTCGCATATTAATTTTCCTTTTTTTGGTTAATAGGCTTTCTCGAAATTTTGTTCTGACGTAACTTAGGAATTAACTTACGTAACGAATTTCTATATTAGTATGTTTTTATTACGTATATTAAGGAGTTCGCTCCCTAGTCAATGCCGATTACGTCGTATCCGTTTTGAAGTGACATAGATTAAATTAGTCTTTGATTCCCTAGAATACGAACGAGAAAGAATCCAGAAAAAATCAGTTAAAAAAAAATCATAAATTAATTGCTTTGAAATCTGCCAGACATCTTTGTAAGCAGCTTATCCCGAATTTAAAGACCAGCCCAATTAGTGTTTTAAAACTGTCAAATTTCCTCTTAAAAATGCAAATTTGAAGGTTTAGATTTCCAACCTAAAAACGGAAACTGGGGGACAAATTTCAAAAGCCGTCACTTTCAAACACACCTCAGATTCTTAGCACTTCATCGCCTGAATTGCTTCGTGATGAGTTGTAGCTGTTTGTCTTTGTTGATTGTGTTTTACTTTTTCAATATATCTGAATTTTATGACCTGAGAACATTGATATATTTAAAGCCGGGCTTCACCAGCAGAATTTCTAGAATCCAAGATTCCAGACTGTTGTTTGACGTCTTGAATACACCGCATCTGGAATGTGAAGCCTATCCAGTAAATCCAGTAATACATCGAAATAATCGACGCGCAAAAGTTTTTTTTCAGCATGTAGTAAAAACGGATACGATCTAGTAAATTTTTCTCTTCGATTTAATAAATTCTACCAGGTCGGGGTGGCAACCCCGATCACTGCCAGGCAGTCATGTCAGCAAGCTTCAAAGGAGAAAGCGGGATATCCACCTTTCCATTAAGGAAGCTTTTCAAAAATTTTTACTGATAAAAACAGTATAAAAGATACATTTGACTTCAATAGAACTGCAACATTTATTTGGCCCTTGCTATAAAAAAAGCTTGATAAACACAAATAAGAACGGACAGAAATGTTTCGTAATTCAAAATTTTAAAGTCAAAAGATCTAATTTTGTTTTTGTATCTGAAATCTTTTCCATTGCTAAAAATATGCTATAGTTTAGATAAAAACCATGCAATAAGTATTGAAAAATAATAGTAAAATTTTGATTTTGGAAAGAGGTACATTTCTTAAATTCTTCCTTCTGTTTTGTTTTAGGAATGTTTATCTTTGCTATAGTAATAGCTTCAAAATTCGTGTGTTAGCGAAAAAGTTACTTTCCCATTATATGGGCACTTCTAAAAAGTCAAGTTTGGTTAATGCTAATGCAATAAAATAAAATATGCTGTATATAAAATAGTTTATAAACAAATTTGGGCCATATATTTGCTCATTAGGGGAGTGGGGAGTAAAGCATTGCGTATATTAAGTACGTAACCTAACTTAGGTACTTTTTCTCCCCCTAAACCCCAAAAAAATAACAGTTTAAATATTGTAAATTCAATGAGAAACCACGCTCATCGATCAATTTAGATAACAATTACCCGCTTTACGAGTCTCAATCACTGCATTCATTCGACTGTCTATAGCCAAAGTGCTCATATAATGGGAAAGTGCAGCGAAAAACTTAATAAAGTATGTATTTCTCAACGCATTACAAGCTTCTATGGGATTCACAATGTATCTACATTTAAGCAGCGATGAAATTCATAAGACCCTTTGTTTTCCAGGTTTATTAAAATCGTATATCTTCAACACCCCTGGAACGGCTTGGGATGCCCAATTATAACATCCAGGGAGTCTTGATGTGGGAGGGGCAAGTAGACATTAAACAATTACTCAGGGTGGATCTACGGGAGGGGCTGCCTGCCCTGGGTACAGGTTAGTAAGGGGTACTGGCTTGAAAAAAAAACCTTTAGATTTCATCAAATTAAATTGGAACCATAATTTTTTAGCCTAGGTACACGCCGAAGTTTGGAGTGGAAAGTAGGCGCTGCTTCGTTCGTGGAGTGGTAGGGATAGAAGAGGAGACGAGTGAAGTGTCATGGGGGAAGGTCCTCTCCTTTGGAAACGTAAGGTATCTCTAGGCTACTCTTACGGAACGGTTGTGTGCATTTGTTTCTACTGGACTAATGGAAAGGTGTACTGGGTCGGGGTTGTTTTTTAGGCTGAATATATTTTCAATATATTTCTTCTACGAGCAAATCCCAACTTTATAGTTTGAAGGATACAACATTTACAGTTAGGTTTTTATCTTCTAAATAACCTATTAAAACGAATATATGAATCGTGCAGGGACGAATATATTACCTATAAGTTATATATATATATATATATATATATATATATATATATATATATATATATATATATATATATATATATATATATATATATATATATATATATATATATATATATATATATATATATATATATATTAAGAGTCATTTTTAAGGGTCAGAAGGGGCCAGAGGCAAACCAGCCACCCCCTCCACCCACGTCTTCTTTTCCCTAGATGCATTCAACAGAAATTTCAAGATAGTCATTTTGTTAAAAATGTTCCAAAGAACATATAATAATGCCATCAGCGATGACACAACCCCTAAGACCCCTGGGACAAGGCTTGTAAGTTATGTCCCTGGGGTATATAAGGTTTTATGGAAGGGGTAGTCGTATAAACTTCAGATAGGGCTCATTTGATAGAAGTTTAATGCCTTTCATAAGAGTCAAAAGTGATTTGAGGACAAGCCTCCCCCCCCCCTCTCGCGCCTATCATTTCCGAAAACCAGCATCCAATCAAAATTTGTAAACATCTTTTTTGTTTAGCATTGTTGAATGGTCCAGTAAATATGCTTTTGGGGATGTCACCCCCTGATTGAAGGGCAACCCAGCTTACCTAGCGCTCTGCAACGTCGCTTGACTCCTACATGGGCGCACCAGAGGGGACATAGTACCCCTTGAAATTTGGGACTATAGAGTAATTATAAGGAAACCAAAGGAAAGAGAAAAGAATAGAAAAAACCATGGAAAAAATGTGTGTTACCCCATTTTTAGCTGCCTGCCAATAGATTTTGACCCCTTAATATCTAAAACATAAGTTCTCATTTGTGAATTCGTAACCCCTTTATAGTTTTCAATAAACTTTTTTTCTATATGATTTGATTGGAGCAACAAAAAAAAAAAAAAAATCAAATTCTTAATAATATTAATAGTAATTAATGGTACGTGAATAACGATACTTGCCAATAACGAAAGTATAAGAGCCTAAGTTTGATAGAATTAAATCAAAGAATCAGCTTTTTATGGTGATCCTAAATATGTATTTGTTTATTAGTTGTTTGTGCAGTTTTTAGTAGGCTACACAAGAAAGTTTGTATAATTATAGAAAACAGCTTAATAAGGGCATTTTCGGTAAAAAAAAAAAAATATGCCGACAACTTTTGCTTGCGTTGCAAGAGTACACATGAGCTGATGTATAAAGCCACCATAATCAGAAATGTATCGAATATCCGAAATAATCAGAAATGTGAACGGACTGCTGGGAATTTCTGTATTTTCCCCCTGAACAGAAACTGTTTGTGTTTTATTATCATTCTTTTTTCAGGAGTGATTGTATTTATCTAGTTGTCATTTTGAACAAGATTAAATCTTTTACAGTAATGAAGCATAAAGCTTTCAAATATATTAGGTTTTGGGATTCAAAATTAAATTGAAAATATTCATCTTAGTTTTAATATTTTACTTTGAACAAACTATTTTGATAATGCGTTACTTTTTATAAAAACTGAGTGGTCGAAAGGAATTAAATATTTAGGTGTTTGATAACCAAGTTCAATACCTTCGATATCGTTAAAAAATATCCGTCCAACAATTTGGCATTGTTCAACAGAACTAAGGAGCTTGTCCATTAAAATGTACTTTTTTTATGCATCTTGTAAGAAGATGCATAAAAGAGTAATTTTTTATGTATCTCGTTACGTAGGAAGATGAGCCTAAAGCTCCCACAAGTAGTTTTTTACTGTTTACATGTTTTTATGACTTTTGTGCTTTCGAACTAGTTCATTCTGTATGGATGAACTATATGAATCTTTTGCGTTTTCATTATATTCGATATTAACTGACCACTTTGAAAGAGGTTTTCAAGTCGTAAAAAAAACTAGTTTCTGAAATCTCAAGATGGACATATTAAAGACAAAATATGGCTGAAAACGACACATTTTTGAATGCTCAAGGGACATGTTCATTGACCACAAAGTTGGCATCTCTGGCCACAATAGCGTATAATATATATTAGTGTTCGATACTTTTGGAATAGTGGTTACAACAGTTTGGACACTCCGATCTGGCAAATCGCCAGCCAGTGGTATTATCAAGCTTCAAAGGAGAGAGCGGGATATCCACCTAACCTTTACAGAAGCTCTTCAAGAGTTTTTACTAATGTTCCAATAGTAAAAAGATACATTTAACTACAAATTGTAGTTAAACGTATCTTTTTGCCACCGTAAGTAGGATTTTACTAGATCTAGTAAAAAAAAAAATCTAGTAAATTTAAAGGATCTAGTAAATTTCCCGAAATCTAGTAAAAACTCGTAAAAAGTCATGATTTATAGTAAACGAAACTTTTTTTATTTTCCATGAATTCAGAGGAAAAAATTCTCGTCAACATATGACGATTTACAATTTTTGTATTTTGTTTTTCTGTTTTGTATGTGTATTCTGTTCAATGTATTCTGTTTTTTGTTGACAATTAACAATTTACAATTTACAATTAGTTAAATGTATCTTTTTGCCACCGTAACTAGGATTTTACTAGATCTAGTAAAAAAAAATCTAGTAAATTTAGAGGATCTAGTAAATTTACCGAAATATAGTAAAAACTAGTAAAAAGTCATGATTTATAGTAAATGAAACTTTTTTTATTTTCCATGAATTCAGGGGGAAAATTATCGTAAATATATGACAATTTACGATTTTTTTTCCAAATCTCTCGAATAACTAGTATGTATTATAAGCATAAAAGTCTAATTTTGGAATGGGAAAATGGAAGAAAAATAACCATAAAGAAAAAAATGATAGCGATATTTATGTGCGCAGACAATTTTTCGCCCCTATATTAGAAAAACTGCTCTTTTTTGTGGAAAAAATGCTCCAAGAGTACTAGGCAAGGCCGTATCCAGGGGGGGGGGAGTTACCCGGTTTGAACCCCCCCCCCCCGAAATTTTTGACCGAGTCGAAAATAAGTCGAAAATTAGTAAAACCTAGGTAAAAATCAGTAAAATTAGTCAAAAACTGAGTCAAAAATTAGTAACCCCCCCCCCCGAAAAAGTCTAGCCACCCCCCTCCCCCCCCCCAAAAAAAAAATCCTGGATCAGCCCTTGGTACTAGGTTTTCTCAAAAGTGTTACCGCCACAGAAAAGCACTACCCATGGCAAGTGTAGTTTTTGATCAAAAACAGCTGTTTAAACAGCCGTTTTTTGATCAAAACAGCTGTTTCTGTTTTTACCATAAACAGATTAGAAACAGAAATAGGTATTCTGTTTTTTGTTGACCTGTTCTGTTTTATTCAAGCCCTGTTATAATTCGGGGATAGTGGAATCCACTATCCCCGAATTATCGGTATAATGGAAAAACTATTCGAAATAGTTTAATCTAGATCAGGGTTACCACCCTGACCTGGAAGAATTTACTAAATCGGAGGAAAACTTTACTAGATCGCATCTGTTTTTACTAAATGCTCAAAAAAAAAATTGCGCGTGCGGCTACGCCGCAAGCGCACCATCAAGGATTGATTTTTACTATAGGAGGATAATCAATACGATTTTCACAGTCTTTTTTCCTTTTTTTCCTTTTTTTTCTTTTTTTTTCTCTTTTCCACTTTTCTTTCCTTTTCATAGAGTATGATTGAAAATTCCGGAAACCTACAAGTTCAAAAATCCTTTTTTTGGATATATATATATATATATATATATATATATATATATATATATATATATATATATATATATATATATATATATATATATATATATATATATATATATATATATATATGATTGAAAATTCCGGAAACCTACAAGTTCAAAATATCTTTTTTTGGATATATATATATATATATATATATATATATATATATATATATATATATATATATATATATATATATATATATATATATATATATATATATATATATATATAAATAATTTCTTAGACCACACTGCTTTTCCATTAAAAACAAAAAAAAATTTTAAACACGAAAAACGGGTTTTAATTTTCTAAAAAGCAGTGAACTACAAAACAATTAATTATGCACAAAAGCTCCGAATATTTCGGCCCCACATCCGGGAGCCTTTCTCAACGGAAAAAAAATAAAATAAATAAATATAAATAAAAAATAAATCATATATATATATATATATATATATATATATATATATATATATATATATATATATATATATATATATATATATATATATATATATATATATATATATATATATATAAATGTTACATTTCTACTTACTTTTAATTTCTCTTAGCAGGCTCCTTTTTCCTCAGAAAATATTTTCAAACTGAGGAGATTCACCTAATCACCTAGGATGGTTGGCTTTTGCTTTGATTCCAATAGATTCCCAGTCATTACAAATCCAAGTGTCATTATAGCTTCATTTTTAGTTGGTAAGATTTGATACACAGAAAGCTGATTTTGTCGACCTTTAGACGCCGGAAATGAAGTGTCTGCTTATGAAAATAGGTGATTGCTTGTCTGTCTCTGAGACAGACTAGCAAAATTTTAAATTGTAAAACAGACAAGCAAAAATTATCATATGTTTACGATAATTTTTTTCCCTGAATTCATGGAAAATAAAAAAAAAAGTTTTGTTTACTATAAATCATGACTTTTTACTAGATTTCGCGAAATTTACTAGATCTTCTAAATTTACTAGATTTTTTTTACTAGATCTAGTAAAATCCTACTGACGGTGGCAACCCTGATACGATTTAATAAAATTTTCCAGGCCAGGGCGGCAATCACTTACCAATTTGTTAATTAAAATAAACAAATTTTCTATAGCGTAAGTTTCTAATTATACCTTAATTGGAAACAAAGTATAATCATCTACTGAACAAGTACTGACAAAAACTATCCTCCACACAAAAAAGTGACCCTTTGTTTACACAATTTACACCACAGTTTATATAATTATCCAGTAAGTTTACCGCAGATGATTTCTGGCTCTTCATTCTCGGTGCAAACAAAAAGCTCCTCCCACTTATTTCTGCACTTATTGGTGAGTGCCGGCCAAGTGGTTTTGTCAGTACTTGTTCCGTAGGTGATTATTCTTGGTCTACCCGTGAATAGATCTAATGCCGCTTATGTTTATATCTCCAAAAATGTCTCTGGAGCACTCGCACCTCGGTCCGGGTTTTTATAATGGGTGAGATAAGGGAAAGATCATACTGGATAATTATATAATATGTGATTTACACAGACCCTTAGGTTATTTTTAAGACCCTTAGTTACAAAATTCAATACAAATTTCCGGGTAACTCGTAGCCTGAATCACGCTCTATTGGATTAGGGCAAAGTACTTTGGCTCGGAGCGATTAAGCAGTACAACATTTAGCGTCTAGAGGCGCTGAGGTACGCGGGATCACTTTAGGAGAATTTTGTCAGTTCTTGATCATTACATGTTGATATTTTGATACATTTACTTTAGAATTTCCACTATACTTTATCCCTATTTGTATATTTGACAAGCTTCACGATAGGTAGAAATAAACTCCTCTCGTTATTTGAAGCTTTTCAAAAATTCAGTTGGTTTTGATAACCGACAGATTGTTTAACTACTTTCTTTTATATCATAAATTTATACGAAATAGTCAAAATTGATTGTTATTCATTTATCAAGATATAGTGGCTGTTCCGCCAGTAATGCAAGTCTAAAGAATTCTTATAATAATTCCTTATTTTTCTAAAATGTTAATTATAAGCTAAAAACTGAATTTGCTTCGTAGCCTAATAGAAATAAACCTAAATATGATTTTTTGCCTAAAAATTGATTCCTCTGCGAGGGACTAGAGACTCACCAGAATAGAATTGCAAAATAGCCAATCAGTTATTCTACATGGTGAAAAATAAACATTGTCAATGAATGCAATTTGACTAGTGCTAGTATCGGGATAGCTAAGTAAAAACTGTCTTGATTGACGGGTGTGTATTTGTTAATTACGAACGCAAAGCGAACTAAATTCTGGGCTACTAATGACACTAAATTATAAAAAAGAAAAAAGAAAAACCCTGCCACATTTCAATTAATCTTTATGTCTATGAAGGCACATCAAGGATTTTTGTTCGGGATGGGGGGAGGAGGTGGGAAAGGTACAGTTCAAAAATTAAAATGCATCAAAATTTTGTTTATGTGCAATTTTTACAACTCAGAAACAAATTTTAGAGGGGGGAAAGGGGGTGAAAAAATTGTAGCCTCCTTCTCTCGACACGGGCTTGAAGGCTCTAAGTAACATAGAAAGCAAATCATGATTATACACTATTATAGGCTAAAAATCCTCAAGGATTGGTGACTATTGTGTTGCTAAAGAGAATATACTCAAACCCATAGGAAAGAATCGTATATATTAGTTTGTTTAGCATGGGCGCCCATAGGATGAATTTTAGGGGGGGGGGAATATTAAAAAATACTTTATATCCTTGAATATCCGTATATTCTTCCAATTTCATTAGAGAGCACCTTATTGTACAAACACACGATTTTCCCTTTTAAAATGTAAAATGTAATTTTGATATTGGCCTTGCTTTCAAAACCAACAAAAACAGACAAAAAACATAACGGTGGCAGAAAATTTTGCCAACATTGGTGGGTTCTGCTAAAAATCACATTTGCCCTCTTAGCAAAATTCTCTGTTGTGAACCACGTGAGTGAAATGAAATGAACCACATGAAAGTGAAATGAGTGAAACTGGAGTTCGCAACATAATCACAAATGTTTCATCATTAAAAATTCAAAAAATAAAAAACAGATTTAAGATTTGTATTTATCCAAATCTTAAAAAAAATGAATTAGCTCATGAAAAGAAACTAACAAATGATCTTTAAATCAAAAAACTAAAACTTTTAATGAAAAGCTAATTGTGGATTTTGCTTTTGTTTGGAAGATGTGTCTATAGCCACCTTTTTCAAATTTAGCTCTTCTGCTCTACACCTGTGAATGCTTAATAAGCTCAAACATGATAGGCGTTCCTCGCTCATAGTGCTCCTCGGCCATGTTTCAATTCACCTCAGGGTGCTAAAGGATCTCTCCACAGTACATGTTGTTGGTGGGATGGTTAGATAGTTAACAAGGGCTCTCATAATTGAAGGGAAAATGTAGTTTCAGAGAAGAGATCTATGAGCTTCACTTCCTCACCACAGTCTTTGTTTTTCCACACATCGTACCAGGTTCTTGCTTCCACTTCTAAATTTTCATTGTCATAGAACTTAGAAAGATCTTTCATAGCATTAACAAATGTATCCTTCTCCGTATTTTTTAAAATGTTGGGATGAATAAGAATTCCTTTGGACGGGGTTTTGTTGTGGTCATTGAATCTCGATTCAAGTGACACAATTAACGAGTCCAAATAAGGAATAAAAACAGCTAACCTATATTAATCTATTGGATTAGTCATAGAAATGTTTGAGCGATGAGTTTGTCTTGCGGTTGTCCTGATTCCAATTTCCAGTAAATCACAGGTTTCTTGTAATTCCGTGAAAATTCCTTCAAATTCCGTGACTGCTTCTACTGTGTGCTTTTGAAAAACCCATAACAATTTCTCTTTTACGTGCATATGTACAGCATGTAGGTCAAAATCTACGTACTGCATTTTGTTTACAACTGGCTCAAGGTATGAAGAGTATCTGGAAATGATTTTTAGACATACGATAAAAACTACTGATGATGTTGCAATATCCAGCTGAAAAGCATGTGAACGCGTTTCTTGGTTCGCCTCATTGTCAGTGGAAAGTTGACTCAAAGCTTCCTTGATGGCTATAAAATTGTTTGAAAAGCTGCGTATGCATTTGTACTGCTCAGACCACCTTGTTTCACACAGAACAGGAATTTTTGGGATCCTTTTCCTTCTAAGAGTGCTCTCCCTGAAGAATCGGATCACTTTTTTTATTCTGCCTATTGTGTTTCTAATTTCTGGTACAATATTGAGGTCATTGACAAATAATTTAATCTATGAGAGGCACAGTGAAAATACACAGCTTTTGGATATTTTTCCCGGATTCTTCGTTGAACTCCAGTATCTTTCCCAGCCATCGTTGAACATCCATCAAATCCTAAACCAATTAGCTTTGTCATGTCTAGTCCTATCTTGTCTGTGAAATGCAAAATTGCATCAGCAATACTTCGTGCATCTAATTTTTCAAGTTCGGCAAACCCCATAAATTCTTCTTTGATCCCCCATCCAACGTTTGAATCCGTTTTAATGTAACGTACCCCTATTGACATCTGCTCTTTCCCACTAATATCAGCAGTCTCATCTGCTAGCAGAGAATGCTTGGCTATCATTTACTTCTTTGACTATTGCAATTAGCTTTGTCATGTCTAGTCCTATCTTATCTGTGAAATGCAAAATTGCATCAGCAATACTTCCTGCATCTAATTTTCAAGTCCGGCAAACCCCATAAATTCTTCTTTGATCACCCATCCAACGTTTGAATCCGTTTTAATGTAACGTACCCCTATTGACATCTGCTCTTTCCCACTAATATCAGCAGTCTCATCTGCTAGCAGAGAATGCTTGGCTATCATTTACTTCTTTGACTATTGCAATTAGCTTTGTCATGTCTAGTCCTATCTTGTCTGTGAAATGCAAAATTGCATCAGCAATACTTCCTGCATCTAATTTTTCAAGTCCGGCAAACCCCATAAATTCTTCTTTGATCACCCATCCAACGTTTGAATCCGTTTTTATGTAACGTACCCCTATTGACATCTGCTCTTTCCCACTAATATCAGCAGTCTCATCTGCTAGCAAAGAGAATGCTTGGCTATCATTTGCTTCTTGGACTATTGTATCTTGTAGTATAGTCCCACAAATATTTATCAGCTCATTTTGGACTCTCTGAGATGTATATTTAGCTTTTCCTGAATGTGTCGTTATGTGGTCTTTAAGGACTTGATCTCCTGCTTCAATGGGAAAACGAAGCAGGTCTTGAAAGTTTCCTCCATTTGAATGATTTCCACGGAGAAAAATGTCGTGAGTATCACAAAATATAATTGCTTTTAAAATTAATATAATTTTGCGTCAGTTTATCTGTATAACATCAGATATAGCAAAGTTAAGTTGTTCTTTGATTTTTTTTTTCTTCATCGTCATTGAATCAAAGAAATTATTAGCATCAATTACACCTTCATGGTGCCACTTGGATTTGGCATGATTCCGTGCGTCTTCATGAAAATGTTTGAAGTCCTTGTGAGCTTTTATCACGAAAGAGCCAAAAATGCCTCTCTTCAAGGCTGGCTTAAATAACACGCAATATTTACAAAGCCCACCTTTCAGTGAAGTCGAATACACTAACCATGTATAAGCATACAACCAGCTTTCCTTAAATTTACAGGCATCTTTACCAATAATAGAAACATCTTTCTTGAAATCATGAGAATAACAGTTTACACTTGGGTTTGTCAGCAATTCGTATTTTTTACAATCAGAAATACCTGGCTTTTCCAAAAAGCTCCCTAAATCAACACTAAATCAGGATTTTGTCAGCCAGTGGTGAACCATGAAGAAGAAGAAATAAGCAAATATTTCGACAAGGACCTCCGCCGAGTCGTCCTCAGTGCTAAACAAAAAAGAAAGAAAAGAAAAAGAAACCAAAGAAAATTGAATCTTTCGAAGTTTACTTGACAACGACCGAAAAAAAACTAAATAAGGACCAGGTTGGAATCAATGAAAAAAAAATCTACCAAGATGATTGAGCAATAATCGTTTGTTTTGCTATAGCTTTAGCTGGCCAAATGATGAACAAATTTGTTCATCATTTGATGGGCAAATAGGTTCTTTGAAGTTATACCAGGCGAAAGTATTGATTGAGTCCTTCAAAATTAAACTGTCATAAATTGGGCTTAATGAAATGTCTGCAGTATCTCTATTCATTGCTAAATTTTGGTTTATGTATTTTTTTATCTCAATTACCTCTTTAAAAGTTTGTGGTAGGCCATTTACAGTAGATATTAAGGTTGTCTTGTCAAAAAGAACCAGATGGGTCGGATTTTTGAAAATATGCAGAGCCAATGCCAAATCAAAGTTGTCATTGTTATTTTTTAATCTCAGGGACTTATCTATTGAAATTTTGTGTTTTTGCAAAAGTTCACCTAGTTGTTGATGGGTCCTACCAATATAAAATTGTCCACATGAACACGGGATTCTATAGACACCACTAACCAGTACAGGGTCAGTTTTATCCTTTCCTGAGTTGAATTAAATAAAAAAAAACAAGTTTTTTTTTTAACTGAAAGTAAGGAACGACGTTAAAACTTAAAACGAACAGAAATTATTCTGTATATGAAAGGGGCTGTATATGAAAGGGGCTCGCTCTTTACGCTAAAGTATTTTATTGTTTAAAAAAATAGAGTTGTGAGAAAGTCAAACTTTAGCGCAAAGAGCGAGGCGTTGAGGAGGGGACAGCCCCTTTCATATACGGAATAATTTCTGTTCGTTTTAAGTTTTAATGTCGTTCCTTAGTTTCAGTTAAAAAAACTTGTTTTTTTATTTAATTTTTGAACGTTTTTGAATTAATGTAGGTTTCAATTAAATAATTACAGTTTCTGTATTATGTATTCATTTCCAGACATTGGAGATTTTTAGACTTTAAAGACAAACAAGAAATTATTTTTATAAAAATGTAAATGCCTACAGTGGATTTAAGACTATTTTGCACCAAAATGCATGGAATTAACAAGGTTTTTGCCTTTGGCACATGGGCGCTCATAAGGGGGGGGGGGGCAGGGAGGGGGGATGGCTGCCCCCCCTGGCTGAATTACGTTGCCTTACATTTTTGTTTTGAT
The DNA here is from genome assembly GCF_049724085.1 of Artemia sp. Qi Xiang Cuo. Taxonomy (NCBI): domain Eukaryota; kingdom Metazoa; phylum Arthropoda; class Branchiopoda; order Anostraca; family Artemiidae; genus Artemia; species Artemia sp. Qi Xiang Cuo. The sequence goes on along the minus strand of NC_142808.1, from coordinate 50,033,935 downwards.
ATTTCTATTATATATAGCATTGGAAGTACCGATTAGACCAGGTAAATAAGACATTTGCTTCCCAAAAGATCGTCAAAAGCTGAAAAAGTTTAAATACGTTTTGGGGATCTCAAATAAGAACCCTGTAAGTTTGAGGCAAATTCTGACTTCTGCTAAAGTTTTAAGGGTCAAAAATGCGGGAAATGTTCGTATTTTTTTTAGTTTTAGTTTTTAATCTTCATTTTAGGTATATAGGCCAATATTCCCGTTTAAATTTACAGAAATAAGGTTGCGCAGCGTTCAGGGCTTCTAATATCCCCGCATTTTTGGGGATTTCCCCGAAATCTCTGTGGCTCCCCGAAAAAAAATATTGTTCCCCGAAAATCACCCAATCACGTTACCACCCCCAGTGATCTATCACTAATGACTATCCATCCCTAGCGAATATTACTTTACTCTCTATACATTTTTTTACTGCCTTACTCTCTTGCTCGTTAATTTTTGTCTGTTGTGTTACTATGCATTAAAATGATAGACGGTTCTTGTTCTTCAAACAGGTTTTTACAAAAGTATTCTCTTTCTGAAATGAGACTAAACAATTTGGATTCAAATGTAGTATTCCTAATGCTATACGATTCTACATCATTCGTGGTCGTGGTAAAAACTATTTAAGAATTTTATTTGAAGTTGGATTTTTCATTTGGATTTTGGGTTCTGAAATTGAACATCTAGAGAAGAATTATTTTGAAAGCCGAATCGTAAATTTTATTTTTTTTTTTTTTTTGCTACTTTGGTTTCGGACACACTGTATTAATTTTTAACACCTAATGAGTGTACGCATGATATATTGAAGAACTGATCTTTTGGTACTTTCCCATTGTGTGGGCCTTTCGGGTTAACCGCTATAGAGTAGGCAATGATAAAACCTGTTTTTGACGTGTTAACCACTACAAAGTAGGCAATGATAGCGTGGTTTTCATTGTGTATACGATATTAAACTGTATTTTCGGGGGGTTTGGGGAGGGGGAGGTACCTAGGTTAGGTTAGGTTACGTATTTAATATATGATATTATCTACCCCCAGCCCCAACCCTCCTAATGTGCAAATATATAGCCGAAATTTGTTTCTAAACTATTATATATTCATCCTATTTTATTTTATTTCATTAGCATTAACCAAACTGGACTTTTTAGAAAGACCGACATAATCGGAAAGCACCGATCTTTTTTCCACGAATTCTTACCGTTTAAATTTTGTTTCATTTGGTGTGTAAAAATTAAGTTCTTCATTATCTGAGAGTTGTATTTGTCATGCCACCTTCTCCCCTCAAACGTATTCCCCTTCCCTCACAATTATTATTCTGGTTCTTCACCCGTGTAATATTTTCGGTAGGCTTAATATTTTAAATTGCAGTTTAGGATCTTTTTACAGTCTTGGGAAGCTGTTAGGTAGGCGAAGAAAATTTAACGGAAGAGATATTTTGCTCAAATTAGGGATAGCCTAGTAAATTTGTTTAAATATTCAGGCATATCTTTACAACTTCTAATGCTTGAACAATTAGGAACCCTGTATGAAGGCTCTTGAAATAGAATCAATAGAATTAAAAAATGTTTTATAATTGAATGTCTTCTTAGGAACTCTCACTAAATACAATCAGTAATTACGTATTAGCCAGAAAACACGCGAGAGGTGAAGTTTGGTTAATGCTAATGAAGTAAATCAAAATATGATGAAAATACAATAGCTTAGAAACAAATTTGGGTTATATATTTGCACATTAGGAGGGGTGGGGCTGGGGGTAAAGCATAGTATAAATTAAATACATAACCTAACCTAGGTACCTTTTTTTGCTCCACAACCCCAACAAACTAAAGTTTAAATATTGAAAAAACTATTTTTTTTATTTAATTCCTCGTATTTTAATGTACGCTTGCCGAAGAATATTCATTGATTCGCAGAAATCATGGCAGATGTTATTGAAAGCCCCGATGGCATTGATTAATGGCACCTACATTACTTATTTGCTAGTTTGCTGTTTTCTATAAAATTCGTTCCATTTAAATCAAAATCATTCCTTGCTCAAACAAAACCTTAACTCCAAATTACTAATGAGGCAGTTCTAATAGATATATTTTCTTTATTTTTGATCTCAAAACTTCTCATTTTAGAAGAACCTTCTAAACTGAAATGAAAATACTGTTCCTACAAGAAGGAAGAATGATGGCCATAAGAGAATGGGAACTCAAGAACACCTAGGACTTGGCTCTTTATTGTACCGATCCAAGAGTGCCTTCTAGCATCTCTTACCCGCTTAAAATTAGCTTACCCGGATGTAACCTGCAAAAGCTAACAACAAATACTTAGCCGGCAACTTTTCAACTGAAAAACTGTAGGCAACTAGGCGAATAACAACACTGATCACGTCTACTTCACTACAAACATAGCTAATTTAGAAACCCCTGGAAGGTGTACCACATGTCACAATTACTGTCAATTTTTGAAAAGATTGAACTTTTGTTCATATATGACTTCAATTATCCTGCATTTTCCAGGGTTACTTGTCTGACCACTAATCAAGACCGTTTCTTCAAGTACTAGTCGTACTGACTTCTCACATCATTTACGTCTTATCAGCCAAAATCGTTGAAAATTTTTTTTAATGAAAAAAATCCTGGTTTTTAGCAAAGAATCCCGGTTTTCTGACAAAAAATTCCCTTACTACAAAAAAAATTCCCAGAAAACCGGGATTAATCCCGGACGGTGGCAACCCTGGTTAAGACTCATCAATGGCCACTTCTCAAGGTAATCTTTAGAACAAGGTGAAAGATTGAATCGATATTAGGAGAGGCCAGAGCTGTGAAAATTATTAGAGTTGACTTAAGTATAAAAATAAATTCTAGTATATCCTTATCGGCTTTTTTTTAACAAGGTTCGAAAGCAATAAGGAATTCAGTTTTCAATCAAGTAAATGCAGGCGAAAAAATCATATGATGGGAAAACATATTCAATGAGCAGCAATTCAATGGCATCTTTAATGACATGGTACAAAAACTACATCCGCAGAAAATAACATAAATATTCAGTAATTAGGCCAAAAAACAATTGTAATGTAACTGAGTGGTCGATCAATTGCTGTAGCCAAAGGGCCCCCTATTTAAATATTCCAAGAAGCTTAGCGGTAGTGAAGGAATTTTTAGTTTGATATGTTGCCAACGCAATTGACTTGATGAAGTGTGTGGTCACCAAGGGCATTTCACTTTTTAAGACTAGCCTTTGTGACTTAATCTAAGTTTCAGAAATTTGATTTGATTCCTAGTTCAATTCAAAAATCAGTATTTAATAATTACAGAGTATTTTCAAAAACAAAATGCATCAGGATAAAGAAAACTGCAAAATGATAAAGTATACACTCAACTTTCTCATATGCTTGGGATTTTAGGCACAATTCTTCCGTAATATTTCAAACATGTAAGTTTATCAAGAAATTAATTTTTTCAAGAGAGTCCAATGATCAATTTTACGTGTCCCACTATTGTCTTAACAACATCAAATTCTATACTTTTTTCTTTCATTTGAAAAATATGTGACACATAAAAGGGGCCCAGAGGAAAAAACTTCAATGTGTGGACAGAGGTCCGTGCGAACTCAGTCCCCAACTGCCCAGGGTTTCCACTAAACGTAATACAAAATCCCCATTTTCTCTTAAAATAAATCACCAGAAGGCGAATTGACTTTGAAACATCTTAGTGTTGTAAGAAATGTCCTTCTAATTTTAGCATTAATATCAGGTTGCTATGAATCCGGCTTAAGGCAATGTCCTTTCAGGGTATGTTGAACTCAATGAATTTATCTTTGTAATCCTTTCCCTGTACACAATTTCCTTATTTCGCAATAGAAAACCTTTCTTAGAATGATTGAAGTTAGCTACGTTTGTTTGACAAATAAGGGGAACATATCTTTTGATATAGGGTGACACTGACGGGAGAAGTCAGTTGGGTTTTTGGCTTTGCTCAAGCTTCTCGTATGCATGTAGAATGTAAGTCTAATGTGTTCCTTGCTCTTTCTTAATTTTATTATGTTAAAATCCTAGTAAATGGGTATATATCCCATTCTTTAATATTATTCTTAGATTCTTTTAAGCAGGAACATATTAGTCTTAATATATTAGTTATAATGCTTGCTTTCCTTTAATAATAATAAATTTTACTTCTAGCAATTATATGAACAAGAATTGATCTTTGATTGTGAATAATCATTATCGAATTTTGATTTATTATGAAATAACTATTAACTAAAAAGTTCTCTTCTTTAATAATAAAATCTTAGTTTTTCTTATACCTGTGTTGTCTTGTATATTTTATCACGATGATTAGGATTTTGTCAAGATATCTCTCTCACTTGGTTCATTTCGTCTATTGAGGCTTATTTAGGGGTACTCGGGTCTCATGGCTGAGTTTGGGCATGGAGTCATCACCATGAGAAGACCCCCCCCCCCTTACAGTGTGCCGAATAGTGTGCCTATGCATTTTTTGTATTTTACCGATGCATATTTATACCTATTTTTAGGTGAATTTATCCTTGCTACTTGTAGTTACATATTTAGGTGAATTTATACATGCTTCTATTTTTCAGAACACAGAGAAGCATTATCATACCAAAAGAATTTAAAATGCCACATTCATATGGATTTTGTTCGCAGACCTAATTACAGTAACCTTTTAATGTGTCCATTTCCAGATATTGCAAATTATTAGACTTTAAAGAGAAAGAAGACGTTAGTTTTTTTTAATGTAGCCTACTTGCCTGCAGTAGATTTAAGACTATTTTGTTCCAAACTACCCAAAATTTTACATTACCATAGTTTTCTTCATGTTTACCTACATTTTATATAATATTTATTCCACAATTTCTTTGAAACCCCTTATAGCCTAAAGTGATTTTTATGGGTACAGCAAACCTGTATTAGCAAAGGAACAATAAAAAAGCAGGCTATATTGTTCAGGGCCATATCTGGAACCATTAGAAGGGGGGTAAATTGTCTGCATAGCATAGGCCTACAAAAACTTATCAGGCAATACCAGGTAGCAGGGTTGCCACGCTGACCAGGAAGAATTTAATAAATCGGAGAGGAAAAATTTACTAGATCGCATCTGTTTTTACTAAATACTCAAACAAAATTTTTGTGCGTGCGCCTACGCCGCACGCGCACCATCAAGCATTGATTTTTACTATTCGAGGATAATCGATACCATTTTCACAATCCTTTTTTCTTCTTTTTTTTTCTCTTTTCCTCTTTTCTTTCGTTTTCTTAGCATGATTGAAAATTCCGGAAACCTAGAAGTTCAAAAATCCTTTTTTTGGATATATATATATATATATATATATATATATATATATATATATATATATATATATATATATATATATATATATATATATATATATATATATATATATATATATATAATGTAACATTTCTACTTACTTTTAATTTCTCTCAGCACGCTCCTTTTTCCTCAATAAAATTTTCAAACTGAGGATATTCACCTAATCACCTTGGGTGGTTGGATTTTGTTTTGATTCCAATAGATCCCCAATCATCACAAATCCAAGTGTCATTATAGCTTCGTTTTTAGTTGGTAAGATTTGATACACAGAAAGCTGATTTTGTCGACCTTTAAACGCCGAAAATGAAGTATCTGTTTATGAAAATCAGGGTTGCCGCCGTCAGTTGGATTTTACTGGATCTAGAAAAAAAAACTAAAAATCGAGTAAATTTAGAGGATCTAGTAACTTTCCCGAAATCTAGTAAAAAGTCATGATTTATAGTAAACAAAACTTTTTTTTTATTTTTCTTGAATTCAGGGAAAAAAATTGTCGTAAACATATGACAATTTACAATTTTTGCTTGTCTGTTTTACAATTTTGCTTGCCTGTCTCAGAGACAGACAAGCAGTCACCTATTCTCATAAACAGACAATTCACTTCCGGCGTCTAAAGGTCGCCAAATTGGGAATCTATTGGAATCAAAACAAAAGCCAACCACCCAAGGTGATTAGGCGAATCTCCTCAGTTTAATAATTTTTATTGAGGAAAAAGGAGCCTGCTGAGAGAAATTAAAAGTAAGTAGAAATTTAACATTATATATATATATATATATATATATATATATATATATATATATATATATATATATATATATATAACTTGTAGATTTCTAGAATGTTCAATCATACTATGAAAACGAAAGAAAAGAGGAAAAGAAAGAAGAAAAAAGGAAAAAAGATTGTGAAAATCGTATTGATTATCCTCCTATAGTAAAAATCGATACTTGATGGTGCAAAACTTTTTTTTTGAGCATTTAGTGAAAACAGATGCGATCTAGTAAATTTTTCCTACATAGGTAACTGCTTGTTTGTCTCTCAGACAGACAAGCAAAATTGTAAAACAGACAAGCAAAAATTGTAAACTGTCATATTTTTGCGATAATTTTTTCTCCTGAATTCATGGAAAATAAAAAAAAAGTTTTGTTTACTCTAAATCATGACTTGTTACTAGTTTTCGGGAAATTTGCTAGATCCTTCAAATTTACTAGATTTAGTAAAGTCTTACTGACGGTGTCAACCCTGCCAGGTAGATAGCCTAGTCCTTTTAACCACTGGTATTACCAACCCAAGGTTAAATTGCAGTTTAGGGTACTTTTTATAGGTCAAAGTCATTTTATAATTTTCTATAGCCTAACACCTTTCTATCTGGACAGATTCACAAAACTTGCTACAGGTACAAGTTCTTGATATTCCAAGTTTGGTTGAACAGGAATAATTTCTTATAAAATCAAAATTTTGTACAAAAACACGGGTCTTAAAAACTTTTCTTAGATTAAATTACATCATTTCAACCTAAATCAGGCCTCTAGTTGAACCCTGAAGGGTTCTTCAAAAATTGCCTTAGCTGACGGTATTTCACATCATCTAGGCGGGGTATTGGGTAAAGTTTTCAACTAGCAATAATCACACCTCGGATAAACCTCATTGGTTACGATACTGCCACTGCGGGAACGCTTTGTTAACGTCCTAATGTTCACAGAAAATCCTTCATTGCACAGGGGGAATGTCACGATTGCCCCTTGATCGGATAGC
>NC_142808.1:49997173-50026317 GCF_049724085.1 Artemia sp. Qi Xiang Cuo | reverse complement strand
TGTTGCCAGTTATACCGCATTTCGCGGCATTACGCCGCGATTCTGAGAGAAATGCCGCATAAAATTTTGATCATGCCGCACGCAGCGATTATGCCGCGAAATGGCTTTTTATACCACATTTGTTCCCGTATGTAAAATTTGTCCAACTTAAAGTTTCTTATCTTTCGCAAATGATCTTTGTTGCATAAAATGAGAATTTCAAAGACGCGTCCGACTCGTTTCGTGGAACTCAACTACGGACCTTAATTAATGACCCGTCGGCGGTCGGAAGCCTGTCCCCTGGGAGGTCAGTGTGTTAGACGGGGGGTTGAGGTATTTTTGCGGGTTTGACGAAACTTTGACGTTTGAGTTTCTCAGTTCATCTCATGACTTCATGACCTCTGTCAGCTCAGCCCAAGTGTTTTCAAGTTAGCAATAAGGACAGACAGACTTGTCTTATTTCACAGGATTGTCTGATGGTATTGATGGTAAGTAGTAACTATATTTAAGTAGCCTAGGTGTCGTAAGATCCGTTCTTAGCTAAAATGTGGGGGGGGGGGTATTTATCGACTGGCTGGTCATTTTTACCGACTGTTTTAGGCACAAAAAAATTAATATTTTTGAGAAAACACGACGGTGTTGACAGAAATTCGGGTGATTTTAAGAAAAATCTACTGTTTCCAAGTAAAAAATTGACTTTTTTCACGAAAAATAGAGGCGCGGCGCGTTGACTGGGCTACTTTTTAACAACTGGCCGATAATATTTGGGGGGGGGGGGGCCGACGCCCGCCTAGTCGTTATGGCCCTGAATGTAAACAGGTCAGAAAAAGTTTTTTGAGCCAAAAAGTACTAGCCTATCCTAGGGGGTGGGCGGCTTCTATGATCTGTTTTCTGTTTACCAAAATGCGTGTTTTAACTAGTTGCCAGCTCGGTACTTCATCATTTCAAAATTCGAATTCATCATGAGAGAGGTGTCAACGAGACATCAACGAGAGGTGTAGTTCTTACCGAAAGTTTTGAAAGCCCGATTCTCACTAGAAGAGATCATCAAAATCACGATGATGAAACAGCTAAGAAATATAATTTTTTTCGAAATTAGCAATATCCTTGTTAGCACTTGTCGACTGAGTCCAGCTTTTCTACTCTCCGACGCGGCTGGCTGGACGCATTATATCTGATAACTGAATGTGCCTCTGTGAAAGTGAAAAACAAGACCAAAGGTTCTATGGGATCCCAAAGATTCAATATTTAATCCAGACATTGGGTTTTTTCTTCGCTAGATCCAGTCTTCGCCAGACTCCTTGAACATTTTTACTCTTAAAGATCTAGAAACAGATTAAGGCCAAATGGCTAATCCTCTGAGAAAACCAATTTCAGATTTGGATTCAGCATGTGTGTTTACCTCTGTAAGTCATATCTATTTTGACGATACCGATCGAAACGATCCTGCCTTCTGCCAATTTTCCGGTTTCACCGAAATTCCGGAGCTACTTGTCTGGCGAAAAATTGAAGCTCAGAAACGAATTTAGCGTATCTCCTTACTCCTATTTCCAGCATCTACTCAACTTCAAATAAAAAATATACGTATAACAAATTATCAGGTTTCAGCCGTATTCCGGACGAAATATATGTCCGGCTAAAAAACGATTGTCATATACGATTTCAGCATGCTCTCTTACCCCGAAATCGAACATCTTATCAACTTCAAATAAAACGTTTACTTTTAACAAACTTTCCGGTTTTGGCCGGATTCCAGGCGAACAACATGTCCGGCAAGAAGATGGTTTGCATTGCCATGTTCAGCATGTTTTCTTACCCCATAATCGACTATCTCAGTAGCTGTTTAAAAATATTTTGTCCGTCCCTTAATTTGAATCCCCACCCCTAAATCTAGGGCTACAGAGCCCATCTACGAACTCGACTTGTCCTTTGACCCAAAGGATCCTCCCACCGAGTTTCATCAAAATATCTCATTCCCTTCGACAGTTATCTTGCTTAGGCTACAGACGGACAACTTTTGCAATGTCATAGGTATCCCTCCACTTACGTTTTGGGATCCCGACAAGAAAAACAAAAGAAGTCCAAAACGGATGATAGTTGACCAGGCATCCAAAATGAACAAGACCAAAAGTTTCTATGGAATCCCAAAATTTAATCTGTGATCCAATCACTTGGCTCATGTAGGTATCCGTTCTTCAGTGGACTCCTTAAAATTGAACTGAAAAGCACTTTTTTTTATGTGTCTTTTAAGTGAATACAATGCAATATTGGATTGTTTTAAGAGGAGTTTTTGGCATTTTTACTGTTTTCTCTAGCATGATGTTCAGAATATTTAAGGCCTTGCTCACAGCGCAAAGTTCTACTATGACGCGGAAACTTTGAACCTCAATACAAACTCGGCTTTTCAGTGGCCCAATCAAATGAGCATGGTTAACACTGCTCAGTGCGTGAACGCCTATTTGTCGTAAATCGTTTTCGTCACGCATGCAACACAGCTACTAGCTGTAAAGGTACCCCAAATCTGACATCACTGAATATCACTGTATGGAATTTTATTAATCGCGAATATATTCAAGTAATGCATACAACAGATATTTCAGCCTTTCTTGGCAAGGGTCCTCGTCAGGCTGTCAAACTTCATGATCAACCTCAAGGAAGGATACTTTCTCTGAATAGGATCGTAATTGACGTATCCGTTTAATTCGCTGTTTGAATGTTTGTGTCTAAGTAAGTCTGGGCCCAAGTTCTACCAACCAAGTAGCGTATTTTCATTTGGTCTTTCGCCCCTTTTCGGTAAACAAATTTTACTATCCAGATTTGGAAACAGAATTGTTCATTGAGTGGTTTTTGTTGTTATGTGTGTTATTTTGTACGCTCTCTATTTCTTTCCTTTGATTTCTCCACTATCTTAAACCTATAGAGTGGGTCATAAATAGTATTATTATACGACAATAGTTAGGGTTTTGCAGATACCATGGTAGTCGATATACGGTGTAAAGTCGTTTGTGCAGTTACCGTAGTATCCGATACCACGGTCAAAAGGCGTTTTTGCAGTTGTCGTGGTATCTGGCCTGCTACCGCGGTAACTAATATTCAGAAATCGCGGTCCTGCTATGGTAACTGCTCGTGGTATCTGAAAAGTCATCTCATTTTCATCCAATTTTGTCAAATTGGTGAGAAAGAAGTTCAGCACTTAGTTACGTAATTGGATATCAGTTTTTCTTTTGGAATGACTTTTGAACAGTGCAATTTCGGCAATATAATAGTCGTTTTTGCAGTGGACCGTATATCAGATATCACGGTAACTACAAAACGACTAACTGTAGATCCGCAGTTACCGTGGTGACATGGGTATCAGCAAAAACGCAACATCTGTGTGTTTACGTCATATCTACTGTGATATGACGTCATATCTGCTCTGACGAAACGTATCAAAACTTCCTGCCCTACTTCTGCCAAATTTCCGACTTCAGCCGGATTCCCGGCGAAGGATTTATCCGGAAAGAACAAAGGGTTCTCAGCAGGCTGGCGCTGGAAGAAATTAAACTAATGCAGGTTCGTTTCTTTCACCAGCAAGTCAATCCATGAAAGAAAGGACATAATAGCTAAATATTTCTCTTGTTTATAGACCAAACGTGTTACAACATAATGGTAGAAGTGATAGATATCGAACAGGAATATGAGGACGGTGATAAAGACTCGGACGATAGTGAACCCTCCAACAAAAAACCGGGGATCACAAAGAAAAGGGCAGACCAAAGATACAAGACTGAGTGGGAAAGAGAATCTGACTTTAATGAATGGTTACGAAAAGGAAAGGTGCAGACCGGTCAAAACAGTGGATATTTAGCTCACTGTCTTTGCTGCAAAAAGGATTTCGTTTGTAAAAAAGGGAAACACGACGCAAAAAGGCACAAACAGACCAAAGCTCACGAAGAAAATAAAAAAGCGTGGATAACTTCGTCTTCTAAGACCATGGCATTTAGTCTTCATTTTTCTGGTGATTCAAAAATCGAAAGAGTGGCCACTGTTGAAGCGAAGCTAGTGACATTTCTCGTTGAGCACGATCTACCCTATTCGTTTTCGGAAACTTGTGAAAAGTATGCCAGGCCCAGATCTTCTAAGCCAGGCTACTCTTGGTGGAACTAAAGCAACTAATATTGGTCGACAAGCGTTGGCCCCTCATTTTCATGAAAAGCTTCTTGAAAACCTGAAAACGAATCTTTTCTCCGTAGTAATTGAAGAGACCACAGATTCATCTGTAGCCAAACAACTTGCTGTTTGTGTCAGCTTTTGTGACGAAGCAACGAATGTGCAGGTAGATTTGCTCGCTCTTGTCGAATGCAGCGACGGATCAGCGTCTGGTCTATTCAACCAGCTAGTGAAGGTGATGGATGATGTCAAGAAGGCGGGTGTTCCTCTACAAAACTGGGTCGGATTCTGCTCTGACACAACGAATGCTATGATGGGGATAAACCACTCAGTCAAAACACTTGTTGAAGGGAAATATCCCTGGGTTACAGTTGTGAAATGTAGCTGCCATCTGTGTGCCCTAGTTGCAAGTCTTGCTTGCAAAAAAACTCTCCAAGAGCCTCGAAGATCTATGTCGGACTGTGTGTAATCACTTCAGGCACAGTGCAAGATGCATATAGGAAGGAATTTCAAGTCTTTACTCAAGTGGAACAGCACAGATTCCTTGCTTTGGCTCCAACACGCTGGTTGTCGTTTCAAAACTGTGCACGTCGTATTCTCGAACAGTGGGTTACTCTTACGTTGTACTGGGACTCGTTGGTACTTGATGATCCCTCGCATGCAAATGATCATGTAAGAATGACACTAAACAACCCATACTCAAGGGTTATGATGTTTTTTGTCGAGTACCTGCTAGTAGAGCTGAATGAGTTCAACACCATCTTCCAGTCTGAAAAACCCCTATTCACCTTATGAAAACCCAGGTGGAAAAACTTCTTCGGACATTAGCCATGAACTTTATGAAGCCTTCATATGTTAGAACAGTCAACCCTTTTGACATAAATCGGCATGACGAAGTGAACTATCTTCCCGACGAAAATGTCTATATCGGCTACAAAGAGTACGATTTCCTTGTGGGGCTCGAAACGAGAGTAGTTACCAGGCCGTTTTGTAGCGGAAAGTCTCCGAATTTGTCGCTCCGCGAGGGATTTCTTCGTCGAAGCTGTTCAACAAATTCTTGACCATTTTCCATTCTCTGAAAATATCTACGAGCTGGTACACTTGCTTACCCCAAGCTCTAGTTATGAACTAAAAATTCCCGGTCTTCGTCAGTTCTTCGACTACTACGATTCTGTGCTTTGGAATAAAGGAAAGCTAGAGCAGGAATGGCGCTCTATACCAAGTGTAGCTCTACCTAGTACTGTCGATCTTCCTGAAGTAGATGACATGGAAATTGTCGTTTAATGGCACCACATCTTGCAAATGAAGTCATCAAATGGTAGTCGGATGTTCCCAATTGTCGGGAAAATAGTTCGGTACTTTCTCTCACTCGCTTTCACAAACTTTATTGCCGAGCTCAAGTTTGCTCAAGGAAGTGAATACTGATCAGCAAAACCGACTAAGTGTAGTGACTCTTTCGGCAACACTGAAAACCAAGTGTGGCCTTAAGCACAATTCTAAAGGAGGGCTTGACTCGGGCAAGGCAGTGCTAGAGCTAGAACCCGGACTAGTCAAGCGTGTACAAAAAGTTAAGGCTAGTGCCTCTTCTCGTGACTGTAACGTTTTGAACCAAAGCATTGTGTATGGTCTGGCCAAAGATATTGTTTGTGACACACGTGAACAGTCCGATTCCGATTAATCTTGTCTATTTGTCTTGTATTATTTATCTGAATGTTGCTTCTTGAAGCTTTTGATATTGATTTTCATTAAACATTAATATCTACGAGCTGGTACACTTGCTTACCCCAAGCTCTAGTTATGAACTAAAAATTCCCGGTCTTCGTCAGTTCTTCGACTACTACGATTCTGTGCTTTGGAATAAAGGAAAGCTAGAGCAGGAATGGCGGTCTATACCAAGTGTAGCTCTACTTAGTACTGTCGATCTCCCTGACGTAGATGACATGGATATTGTCGTTTACTGGCGCCACATATTGCAAACGAATTCACCAAATGATAGTCGGATGTTACTAAATATCGGGAAAATGGTTCAGTACTTTTTATCACTCCCTTTCTCAAAAGTTATTTCCGAGCTCAAGTTTGCTCAAGGAAGTGAATACTGATAAGCGAAACCGACTAAGTGCAGTGACTCTTTCGGCAAAACTGAAAACCAAGTGTGGCCTTAAGCACGATTCTAAAGGAGGGCTTGACTCGGGCAAGGCAGTGCTAGAGCTAGAACCCAGACTAGTCAAGCGTGTACACAAAGTGAAGGCTAGTGCCTCTTCTCGTGACTGTAACGTTTTGAACCAAAACATTGTGTATGCTCTGGCCAAAGATATTGTTTGTGACACACGTGAACAGTCCGATTCCGATTAATCTTGTCTGTTTGTCTTGTATTATTTATCTGAATGTTGCTTCTTGAAGCTTTTGATATTGATTTTCATTAAACATTAATCGAAAAAGGTTAAGATACGAGAATCTAGTTACCCATCAATTATTCTATTGGATAGGCTTGAAGGCCCAAGGGAAAATCGTTTTTAATTTCTTTACTATTCACTTCACATTTATACGGTTTTCCCACCGTGGACTTTCCCCGCTGTGGTACCTCTGCACTTTTACTTCTGTTGCGTGCTTGACGAAAACGATGAACGACAAATTTCTATTCACGGACTGAGCTGACCATGTTTGACCGCTGAAAAAAAGGACAGGAAGCACGTGTTTTCTCAAATTTATGACAGATCTTCACCACACTTCACTTGACACTGAATCAACATTCATATTAAAACGAGATTTCTCACCCATTCTCTCTCAAAATACAAAACACAGCTTTTCCGAGAATTTTGGGCATGCCGCGGTTTTTACCGCATTTTGGTTCAAGGATGCCACGGAAATGCCGCTTTTTGACGAGGCCGGCGCCGCGGAGCGGTGCCGGTCGAGTGGCAACACTGCATTTCAATTCAAATGTAGTATTCCTAATGCTATACAATTCTACATCATTCGTGGTCGTGGTCAAAACTATTGAAGAATTTTATTTGAAGTTGGATTCTTCGGTTGTATTTTGAGTTCTGAAATTGAATATCTAGAGGAGAATTTTTTTGAAAGCCGAATCATAAGTTTAATTATTTTTGTTTTTTGCTACTTTGGTTTCGGACATACTGTGTTAATGTTTAATACATAATGAGTGAACGCATGATATATTGAAGGAATTGATCTTTTGGTACTTTCCCATTGTGTGGGCCTTTCGGGTTAACCGCTAAAGAGCAGACAATGATAAAACCCGTTTTTGACGTGTTAACCACTATAAAGTTGGCACTTTTTGCGTGTTTTACTTTGTTTATACGATATTAAACTGTATTTTGGGGGGGTGGGGGGGGGAGGTACCTAGGTTAGGTTACATATTTAATATATGCTATTATCTACCCCCAGCCCCAACCCTCCTAATGTGCAAATATATAGCCGAAATTTGTTTCTAAACTATTATATATTCATCCTATTTTATTTTATTTCATTAGCATTAACCAAACTGGACTTTTTAGAAAGACCGACATAATCGGAAAGCACCGATCTTTTTTCCACGAATTCTTACCGTTTAAATTTTGTTTCATTTGGTGTGTAGAAATTAAGTTCTTTATTATCTGAGAGTTGTATTTGTCATGCCACCTTCTCCCCTCAAACGTATTCCCCTTCCCTCACAATTATGATTCTGGTTCTTCACCCGTGTAATATTTTCGGTAGGCTTAATATTTTAAATTGCAGTTTAGGATCTTCTTACAGTCTTGCAAAGCTGTTAGGTAGGCGAAGAAAATTTAACGGAAGAGATATTTTGCTCAAATTAGGGATAGCCTAGTAAATTTGTTTAAATATTCAGGCATATCTTTACAACTTCTAATGCTTGAACAATTAGTAACCCTGTATGAAGGCTCTTGAAATAGAAACAATAGAATTAAAAAATGTTTTATAATTGAATTTCTTCTTAAGAACTCTCCCTAAATACAACCAGTACTTACGTATTAGCCAGAAAACACGCGAGAGGTGAAGTTTGGTTAATGCTAATGAAGTAAATCAAAATATGATGAAAATACAATAGCTTAGAAACAAATTCGGGCTATATATTTGCACATTAGGACGGGTGGGGCTGGGGGTAAAGCATAGTATAAATTAAATACATAACCTAACCTAGGTACCTTTTTTTGCCCCACAACCCCAACAAACTAAAGTTTAAATATTGTTCACGGAGTGAGAAACCCCTGTTTGCCTAGAGCGCCCAAGGAATTCTCTTGATAAAGAAGCTGCTTAACTAGTTTGCTGTATCATGTTCGCTATACAATTTCTCGTGTGTTTTCTGGCTAATACGTATGTACCATACAATCGTCTAACCGTAAATATCAAAAAAGTTTTTTATCATCTGAAAATAGGCCTAAGGAGCAACATTAAAACGAATAAGAATTATTACATATATGAGGGGGGTTGTCGTTGTCTCCTCTTTAACACTACGTTATTTGCGCTAAAGTTTGAATTTTGTCCCTATTCTGTAAGAACGATTCCTGAAACACAACTGTTATTTAATTAGAACAATAAGAAGCTTTTTTAAAAGTACAAAAAAATCTTAGCGTGAATAGTCATGTTTTTAAAGGTTTATTTCTATTCGTTTTAAGTTTTAATGCTGCTCCTTAATTTCAGGTGAAAAAAACTATTTTTTTTACTTAATTCCTGGTATTTTAATGTACGCTTGCCGAAGAATATTCATTAATTCGCAGAAATCGTTGCAGATGTTATTGAAAGCCCTGATGGCTTTGATTAATGGCACCTACATTACTTATTTGCTAGTTTGCTGTTTTCTATAAAATTCGTTCCATTTAATCATTCCTCGCTCAAACAAAACCCTAACTCCAAATTACTAATGAGGCAGTTCTAATAGATATTTTTCTTTTTTTCTTAGAAAAATGGATATCCGGAAGTTTTTTTAATAAAAAAATATAAAAAAGGCTAAGTTTGAGGAAACCTCGCCTCCAGAAAAAAAAAAAGATCTGCAGTTGCCTGATTTAGATGTCTCGTCATCAACAGCCAAAGAAACTGTAATGGAACTTCAAGAAGATTTGTTGAGTTTCAGCAATCCTTACAATCCAAAATCACGAATGTTAATGACAGTGCGGTTGAAAGTGTTGATTTAGGGAGCTTTTTGGAGAAAGGTATTTCTGATTGTAAAAAATACGAATTGCTGACAAACCCAAGTGTAAACTGTTATTCTCATGATTTCAAGAAAGATGTTTCTATTATTGGTAAAGATACCCCTAAAATTTAAGAAAAGCTGGTTGTATACTTATCCATGGTTAGTGTATTCAACTTCACTAAAAGGCAGGGTTGCCACCCGGACCTGGAAGAATTTACTAAATCGGAGAGGAAAAATTTACTAGATCGCATCTGTTTTTATTAAATGCTCAAAAAAAATTTTTGTGCGTGCGGCTACGCCGCACGCGCACAATCAAAGATCGATTTATACTATAGGAGGATAATCAATAGGATTTTCACAATCTTTTTTCCTTTTTTCTTCTTTTTTTCTCTTTTCTTCTTTTCTTTCGTTTTTACAGTATGATTGAAAATTCCGGAAACCTATAAGTTCAAAAATCCTTTTTTTTGGATATATATATATATATATATATATATATATATATATATATATATATATATATATCTATATATATATATATATATATATATATATATATATATATATATATATATATATATATATATATATATATATATATATATATATATATATATATATATATATATATATATATATATATATATATATTATATATATGTATATATATATATATATATATATATATATATTATATATATATATGTATGTATATATATATATATATATATATGTATATATATATATATATATATATATATATATATATATATATATATATATATATATATATATATATATATATATATATATATATATATATATATATATATATATAAAATGTAACATTTCTACTTACTTTTAATTTCTCTCAGCAGGCTCCTTTTTCGTCAATAAAAATTTTCAAACTGAGGAGATTCACCTAATCACCTTGGGTGGTTGGCTTTTGTTTTGATTCCAATAGATTCCCAATCATCAAAAAATCCAAGTGTCATTATAGCTTCATTTTTAGTTGGTAAGATTTGATGCACAGAAAGCTGATTTTGTCGACCTTTAGACGCCGGAAGTGAAGTGTCTGTTTATGAAAATAGGTGACTTCTTGTCTGTCTCTGAGACTGACAAACAAAATTTTAAATTGTGAAACAGACAAACAAAAATTGTCATGTGTTTACGATAATTTTTTTCCCTGACTTAATGGAAAATAAAAAAAAGTTGTGTTTACTATAAGTCCTGACTTTTTACTAGTTTTTAGTAAATTCTGAGAAATTTACTAGATCCTCTAAATTTACTAGATTTTTTTTACTAGATCTAGTAAAATCCTACTGACGGTGGCAACCCTGCTAAAAGGTGGGCTTTGTAAATATTGCGTGTTATTTAAGCCAGCCTTGAAGAGAGGCATTTTTGGCTCTTTCGTGATAAAAGCTCACAAGGACTTCAAACATTTTCATGAAGACGCACGGAATCATGCCAAATCCAAGTGGCACCACGAAGCTGTAATTGATGCTAATAACTTCAGTGATTCAATGACGATGAAGAAAAAAGACATCAAAGAACAACTGGATTCTGTTATATCTGATCTTATACAGATAAACCGAAGCAAACTTAAATCAATTTTAAAAGCAATTATATTTTGTGGTACTTACGACATTGCTCTCCGTGGAAATCATTCAAATGGAGAAAACTTTCAAGACCTGGTTCGTTTTCGCATTGAAGCAGTAGATCAAGTCCTTAAAGACCACATAACGACACATTCAGGAAAAGCTAAAAATACATATCATAGAGTCCAAAATGAGCTGATAAATATTTGTGGGATTATACTACAAGATACAATAGTCAAAGAAGTAAATGATAGCCAAGCATTCTCTTTGCTAGCAGATGAGACTACTGATAATAGTGGGAAAGAGCAGATGTCAATAGGGGTACGTTACATAAAAACGGATTCAAACGTTGGATGGGTGATCAAAGAAGAATTTATGGGGTTTGCCGAACTTGAAAAATTAGATGCAGGAAGTATTGCTGATGCAATTTTGCATTTCACAGACAAGATAGGACTAGACATGACAAAGCTAATTGGTTTAGGATTTGATGGATGTTCAACGATGGCCGGGAAAGATACTGGAGTTCAACGAAGAATCCGGGAAAAATATCCAAAAGCTGTGTATTTTCACTGTGCCTCTCATAGATTAAATTATTTGTCAATGACCTCAATATTGTACCAGAAATTAGAAACATAATAGGCACAATAAAAAAAGTGATCCGATTCTTCTGGGAGAGCACTCTTAGAAGGAAAAAGATCCCAAAAATTCCTATTCTGTGTGAAACAAGGTGGTCTGAGAAGTACAGATGCATACGCAACTTTTCAAACAATTTTATTGCCATCAAGGAAGCTTCGAGTCAACTTCCCACTGACAATGAGGCGAACCAAGAAACGCGTTCACAAGCTTTTCAGCTGGATATAGCAACATCATCAGTAGTTTTTATCTTATGTCTAAAAATCATTTCCAGATACTCTTCATACCTTGAGCCAGTTGTAAACAAAATGCAGTCCGTAGATTTTGATCTACATGCTGTACATATGCACGTAAAAGAGAAATTGTTATGGGTTTTTCAAAAGCACAGAGTAGAAGCAGTCACGGAATTTGAAGGCATTTTTCAAGGAATTACAAGAAACCTGCGATTTACTGGAAATTGAAATCAAAACATCTAGGACAACCGCAAGACAAACTCATCATTTCTATGACTAATCCAATAGATTACTATAGGTTAGCTGTTTTTATTCCTTATTTGGACTCGTTAATTGTGTCACTTGAATCGAGATTCAATGACCACAACAAAACCCCGTCCAAAGGAATTCTTATTCATCCCAACATTTTAAAAAATACGGAGAAGGATACATTTGTTAGTGCTATGAAAGAACTATCTAAGTTCTATGACAATGAAAATTTAGAAGTGGAAGCAAGAACCTGGTACGATGTGTGGAAAAACAAAGACTGTGGTGAGGAAGTGAAGCTCAAAGGTCTCTTCTCTGAAACTACATTTTCCCTGCAATTATGTGAGCCCTTGTTAACTATCTAACCATCCCACCAACAACATGTACTGTGGAGAGATCCTTTAGCACCCTGAGGTGAATTGAAACATGGCCGAGGAGCACTATGAGCGAGGAACGCCTATCAAGTTTGAGCTTATTAAGCATTCACAGGTGTAGAGCACAAGAGCTCAATTTGGAAGAGCTGGCTATAGACAAATTTTCCAAACAGAAGCGAAATCTACAATTTGCTTTTTCTGAAAAGTTATAATTTTGTGATTTAAAGATTCTATGTAAGTTTTTTCTCATGAGTTAATTCAATTTTTTTGAGATTTGGATAAATCAAAATCTTAAATCCGTTTTTTATTTTTTGAATTTTTAATGATTAAAAATTTGTGATTATGTTGCAAACTCCAGTTTCACTCATTTCACTTTCATGTGGTTCATTTTATTTCACTCATGTGGTTCACAACAGAGAATTTCACTAAGAGGGCAAATGTGATCTTTAGCAGAACCCACCAATGTTGACAAAATTTTCTGCCACCATTATGTTTTTTATCTGTTATTGTTGGTTTTGAAAGCAAGGGCAATATCAAAATTACATTTTACATTTTAAAAGGGAAAATCATGTGTTTGTACAATAAGGTGCCCTCGAATGAAATTGGAAGAATATACGGACATTCAAGGATATAACGTATTTTTCAATATTTTGCCCCCCCCCTAAAATTCAGCCTATGGGCGCCCATGTCAGAAGTTAATGCAATTATCCCCCTAAATTTCGAAGAAATAATATAATTATTATGATGAAAATGACATTTTTAAAAATATCTTCTTTGCACCCTTAAAAAGAATTGAAAAAATTCTTGCCCCCTGCCCGTATTTTACTAAATTGGCGTTCTTGGCTTATTTTTCCGATCTGTGAATGCTGACTTGGCTCGAAGTGGCTTAATTGAAATATTTACTGTTTCTTTTTATTAATTTTTGCTTGTCCATCTCAACCCAGATTTATTCCTACGCATTTAAAAGCCTTTTTTTCTCTCCTCTAGTTAAGCTAGTATTATTACTGGAATACCAGCGAGGATTTTGAAAAATATCAACGAACTTAAAAAGAAAATAAACAATATCACGAAAATTAACAAAAGAATTCAAAACAGAACATTAAAGTTACCTTCAAACCCAATCTTTCTATAACATTTTTAGGAAATTCAAGCAAAGACGTAATTCCAAACAACCTATAAAGTTGTTTTAATAGAATACCTTTTTTTTTGTGGAAAATATTTTATAGGGAGAAACAAACAAATTTTAGAACATAAACTTAAACAGCATAAAATTTAAATGTACTATTCCTTAGGATGTAAAAAAAAAAAAAAAAAAAAAAAAATCAGAAGCTTCCGATTTAGCAGTAGTGGAACGTTTGTTTGGTCTTCTGCGCCATAATTTTACGTTAGAAGAAACGAAATAAATTAATAATCGTATTGGCCTATTGCAAAATTTTTGTGAAATTATAAAAATTAAATAAAACAAAATAATACGTATATCGAAGTTAGTACAAATAGAGACGAATACAAATATCGATTAGATAATTTACAACAGTTTAATAAGAAAAACAGGCTAAAACAGGCTCATAATTTATATACCTTTAATAGCATTAACTAAAAGAAGTTTTCAGAAAAAGAAGTATTTCAAAGAAATTAAAGGCTATATTAAACTTAAGATCAGTAGAAATAATTCCTATAATTATTCATCAAAACGACCAGAAATCATAGGCAGCGCAATAGCGCTGCCTAAGTAAAGAACGGTGTTGGCACAATGTGTTTTTTTTTTTTTTTACCCGGGCACTTCGTATCGAAGGAGTTGTCGTAGAAACTTCTAAAGGGGCTCATTCCAAACTTCTGAAGGGGCTCATTAAAATTTTGTAAATTCCGTCCATTTTTGGTAGCTTGGAACAAAATAGTCTTAAATCTACTGCAGGCAAGTAAGCTACATTAAAAAAAACTAACGTCTTCTTTCTCTTTAAAGTCTAATAATTTGCAATATCTGGAAATGGACACATTAAAAGGTTAATGTAATTATGTCTGCGAACAAAATCTATATGAATGTGGCATTTTAAATTCTTTTGGAATGATAAATGCTTCTCTGTGTTCTGAAGAATAGAAGCATGTATAAGTTCACCTAAATATGTAACTTCAAGTAGCAAGGATAAATTCACCTAAAAATAGGTATAAATATGCATCGGTAAGATACAAAAAATGCATAGGCACACTATTCGGCATATTAAGATGTTTCAAAGTCAATTCGCCTTTTGGTGATTTATTTTAAGAGAAAATGGGGATTTCTTATTACGTTTAGTGGCAACCCTGGGCGTATCCATTGCACTTCGGACTGGCTGACCCCTGTGATTACTCCAAACGAGGGTAACTCAACAGCGTAGTTTTCGGTAGTGGGGGACTGCGTTCGCGAGGACCTCTGTCCACACATTGAAAAGTTTTTCCTCTGGGCCCCTTTCATCTGCCACATATTTATCAGTCGAAAGAAAAAAGTATAGAATTTGATGTTGTTGAGACAATAATGGAATATGTAAAATTGATCATTGGACTCTTTCGAAAAAATTAATTTCTTGATAAACTTACATGTTTGAAATATTACGGAAGAATTGTGCCTAAAATCCCAAGCATATGAGAAAGTTGAGTGTATAATCTATAGATTCCTGATGCATTTTGTTTTTCAAAATACTCTGTAATTATTAAATACTGATTTTTAAATTGAAATAGGAATCAAATCAAATTGCTGAAATTTAGATTCAGTCACAAAGGCTAGTCTTAAAAAGTGAAATGCCCTTGGTGACCACATATTTCATCAAGTCAATTGCGTTGGCAACATATCAAACTAAAAACTCCTTCACTACCGCTAAGCTTCTTGAATATTTAAATAGGGGGCTAATGTCTTTATTGAAAACAGCCATCTTCTGGAAAAATAAATGTAAAAAAATAAAATGAATTGGAAATACACGTTTTTTGTATCTTTATTTAAAAAATGAAGAAAACCTCCCTTCCTTCCTTACATTTTCATGAATTTACGCCCTTACTGAAAAAACTGGGTTTGGTTTTTGACCGGATTTCACAAGCTCGTTATTTTCTTTTATAATTCCAGTCTTTTATACTAGAATTTGAGTCTAATATTATTAAAGAACCCTAAGCTTTGAACCGTAGAATAGCAATGAAAAATGAAACAAAAGTCCTATAAGATGGACTCAAAAGATTAAGTAGAAATAAAGTAGTACGAGGGAAGTTGCATTCGAAGATGGTAGCATCTGTTGATTTTTCAAGTACAGAAGATCAATGCTTTATAGAGTAATATTCTGTATGGACTTGTGCTAGTTTTATTCAGATTTCTTAAGCAACGCTTTGCCCTTTACTCTAGAGCCTAAACAAATTACGTGACTATGCTGTAAGGATAACAAATCCAGCAATAGTTACTTTCTAAGACGAAACAAAAGAGGACTAAGTGTAGCTTGGACTTGGCTCGCTTTTACACCATCTAAGGGCTTAAGAAATAAACACAAGAATCGTTTCCTTCCAATCCCATACAGGCTCATGGGCCCCTCACAAAGTCTTCTGCCTCTAGAGAAAAATAGATTTCTGTAATATTTAGGACGGTTCTGCAGCAAGGCCTGCTATAGAAACAAGGGCCAGCCCTGACCACACCAATTCCTTGTACCAAAATATGTTACAGAGTGCACTTTAATCATCAACTAAATGAATGTATTCTTCACTGAAAGATTCTAATATATGGATAAAAGAATAATTAGTTAAGCTGTCAGAACATTATACTTCAAACTCCGCGAATGTATTAACGAAGATAAAACTCTGAGATGATAAATCACAGGGTTTTTGTGTTAGTTGCATTCAGGCTTCTCCTTCCTCACGGACCGTTTTCTCTTGATTCTCGTTCTCCCTTCACCTGGAGAATTGCCTCTTGATTCTCTTTTCCTTTCACACAGAGCATTGTGAACTGAATCACGTTCTCTCGTCAGACAGAGTGTTGTGTCTAGAAACAAGATAAGGAAATAAAGAGACTAGAATATTTCGCAGTATGAGGCAAGAAACCCATGGAATCCCCAAATGAAATAATTTACCCCTATAAGATCTCAAAACTTCTCATTTTAGAAGAACCTTCTAAACTGAAATGAAAATACTGTTCCTACAAGAAGGAAGAATGAGGGCCATAAGAGAATGGGAACTCAAGAACACCTAGGACTTGGCTCTTTATTGTACCGAGCCAAGAGTTTCTTCTAGCATCTCTTACCCGCTTAAAATTGCTTACCTGGATGTAACCTGCAAAAGCTAACAACAAATACTTAGCCGGCAACTTTTTAACTGAAAAACTGTAGGCAACTAGGCGAATAACAACACTGATCACGTCTACTTCACTACAAACATAGCTACTTTAGAAACCCCTGGAAGGTGTACCACATTTCACAATTACTGTCAATTTTTGAAAAGATTGAACTTTTGTTCATATATGACTTCAATTATCCTGCATTTTCCAGGGTTACTTGTCTGACCACTAATCAAGACCGTTTCTTCAAGTACTAGTCGTACTGACTTCTCACGTCATTTACGTCTTATCAGCCAAAATCGTTGAAAATCTCTTTTAATGAAAAAAATCCTGGTTTTTAGCAAAGAATCCCGGTTTTCTGACAAAAAATCCCGGACACAAAAAAATCCCTTACTACAAAAAAAAAATCCCAGAAAACCGGGATTAATCCCGGACGGTGGCAACCCTGGTTAAGACTCATCAATAGCCACTTCCCAAGGTAATCTTTAGAACAAGGTGAAAGATTGAATCGATATTAGGAGAGGCCAGAGCTTTGAAAATTGTTAGAGTTGACTTAAGTATAAAAATAAATTCTAGTAAATCCTTATCGGCTTTTTTTTAACAAGGTTCGAAAGCAATAAGGAATTCAGTTTTCAATCAAGTAAATGCAGGTGAAAAAATCGTATGATGGGAAAACATATTCAATGAGCAGCAATTCATTGGTATCTTTCACTTTCAAAATCTACAATTTGCTTTTATCTGAAAAGTTATAATTTTGTGATTTAAAGATCCTATGTAAGTTTCTTTTCATGAGTTAATTCATTTTTTTTTAGATTTGGATAAATCAAAATCTTAAATACGTTTTTTTTATTTTTTGAATTTTTAATGATTAAAAATTTGTGATTATGTTGCAAACTCCAGTTTCACTCATTTCACTTTCATGTGGTTCATTTCATTTCACTCATGTGGTTCACAACAGAGAATTTCGCTAAGA
This sequence comes from Artemia sp. Qi Xiang Cuo, assembly GCF_049724085.1. Taxonomy (NCBI): domain Eukaryota; kingdom Metazoa; phylum Arthropoda; class Branchiopoda; order Anostraca; family Artemiidae; genus Artemia; species Artemia sp. Qi Xiang Cuo. The sequence goes on along the minus strand of NC_142808.1, from coordinate 50,008,707 downwards.
GGGCAAATGTGATCTTTAGCAGAACCCACCAATGTTGGCAAAATTTTCTGCCACCATTATGTTTTTTATCTGTTATTGTTGGTTTTGAAAGCAAGGGCAATATCAAAATTACATTTTACATTTTAAAAGGGAAAATCGTGTGTTTGTACAATAAGGTGCCCTCGAATGAAATTGGAAGAATATACGGACATTAAAGGTTATAACTTATTTTTAACTATTTTGCCCCCCCCCCCCCCTAAAATTCAGTCTATGGGCGCCCATGTCAGAAGGTAATGCAATTATCCCCCTAAATTTCGAAGAAATAATATAATTATTATGATGATAATGACATTTTTAAAAATATCTTCTTTGCACCCTTAAAAAGAATCGAAAAAATTCTTGCCCCCAGCCCGTATTTTACTAAATTGGCGTTCTTGGCTTATTTTTCCGATCTGTGAATGTTGACTTGGCTCGAAGTGGCTTAATTGAAATATTTACTGTTTCTTTTGTTATTTATTGAAATAATTATTGAATAATGTTTCTTTTTATTAAGTTTTGCTTGTCCATCTGAACCCAGATTTATTCCTACGCATTTAAAAACCTTTTTTTTTCTCCTCTAGTTGAGCTAGTATTATTACTGGAATACCAGAGAGGATTTTGAAAAATATCAACGAACTTAAAAAGAAAATAAACAATATCACGAAAATTAGCAAAAGAATTCAAAACAGAACATTAAATATACCTTCAAACCCAATCTTTCTATAACATTTTTAGGAAATTCAAGCAAAGACGTAATTCCAAACAACCTATAAAGTTGTTTGAATAGAATACCTTTTTTTTTGTGGAAAATATTTTATAGGGAGAAACAAACAAATTTTAAAACATAAACTTCAACAGCATAAAATTTCAATGTACTATTCCTTAGGATGTAATTAAAAAAAAAAAAAAAAAAAAAAAAAAAAAAAAAAAATAAGCAGCATCCGATTTAGCAGTATTGGAACGTTTGTTTGGTGTTCCGCGCCATAATTTTACGTTATAAGAAACGAAATAAATTAATAATCGTATTGGCCTATTGCAAAGTTTTTGTGAAATTATAAAAATTAAATAAAACAAAATAATACGTATATTGAAGTTAGTACAAATAGAGACGAATAAAAATATCGATTAGATAATTTACAACAGTTTAATAAGAAAAACAGGCCGATACTTTATATACCTTTAATAGCATTAACTAAAAGAAGTTTTCCGAAAAAGAAGTATTTCAAAGAAATTAAAGGCTATATTAAACTTAAGATCAGTAGAAATAATTCCTATAATTATTCATCAGGCGACCAGAAATCATAGACAGCGCAATAGCGCTGCATAAGTAAAGAACGATGTTGGCACTATGTTTTTTTTTTTTCTTTTTTATACACGGGCACTTCGTATCGAAGGAGTTGTCGTAGAAACTTCTAAAGGGGCTCATTCAATTGGACGTTGGAGTGGCTATTGCCCAACATGAAGAAAACTATGATAACGTAAAATTTTGTAAATTCCGTCCATTATTGGTAGCTTGGAACAAAATAGTCTTAAATCTACTGCAGGCAAGTAAGCTACATTAAAAAAACTAACGTCTTCTTTGTCTTTAAAGTCTAATAATTTGCAATATCTGGAAATGGACACATTAAAAGGTTAATGTAATTATTTCTGCGAACAAAATCCATATGAATGTGGCATTTTAAATTCTTTTGGTAAAATAATGCTTCTCTGTGTCCTGAAAAATAAAAGCATGCATAAATTCACCTAAGTATGTAACTACAAGTAGCAAGGATAAATTCACCTAAAAAATAGGTATAAATATGCATCGGTAAAATACAAAAAATGCATAGGCACACTATTCGGCACACTAAGATGTTTCAAAGTCAATTCGCCTTCTGGTGATTTATTTTAAGAGAAAATGGGGATTTTTTATTACGTTTAGTGGAAACCCTGGGCAGTGGGGGACTGAGTTCGCACGGACCTCTGTCCACACATTGAAAAGTTTTTTCCTCTGGGCCTCTTTCATCTGCCATATAAGTAGTGAGGGTATAATATGTTGAAAAAATACACTAAAAAATACATTGAATTGGGCAGGAGGTTTCAAAAATACATGAAAAATTACATTGGAATTGGGTAAGGAAAACCCATGCTTTGGACATTGTATTTAGCCTACTCGTGAACATTTTAAAAGTTGGCCCACTAAAGTCGAGTTTTTTTTTTTTTAAACTTGGCAAAGTATAATGTAGTCAAGCATGTTTTGCTCGTAATAATATAATTTAAAGCACAGTTTTTTTTTTTTTTTTTTTTTTTATAAAGTTGAAAATTGTGACGTAAAAATAACTCTATTTGCGAATTTTTTGCGAAAAGGTATTTGCGTGAAGGTATTGCGTTGGTTAAGAAAGCGTAACGGGTAATTAAAGTATGAGGAATTGGATGTTATAATTAGAATGGTTTTAAGTTGAAAATTGTGACGTAAAAATAACTCTATTTGCGAATTTTTTGCGAAAAGGTATTTGCGAAAAGGTATTCCGTTCGTTAAGAATGCCTCACGGGTAATTAAAGAATGAGGAACGGGATGCTTGCATCAACAATACAAAGAATATGCTCTGATACGTAATAGATTTGACGCCAACAAGAGACATTGGTAAAAGGTATTCAATAGCTTAATTGAAAAGTAACGATAGAATGACATTGTGATTTGACCTAGCTTTACCTATCCGATGTGGTCTGTATAATACACAAGTAACGTTTGAAAAGTATTGTCAATTTAAAAAGAAATGGCTGAAGTGTTTTGAGGGGGATGAGTTGCATGGAGGGTAGAGTTGCACGAGGGTTCAGTTAAAGGGGGTATAGTTAAACTGGGGTTTAGTTAAATTGGGTCGAGTTGCACGAGGGTTCAGTAGCAAGAGAGTTCAGTAGCACGGGGGTTCAGTTGTACAGGGTTTCGGTTATACAGGGGTTCAGTTACATGGAGGGTTCAGTTGCAGGAGGGTTCAGTTAAAGGGAGTACAGTTACACGGGGGTTTAGTTAAATTGGGTTGAGTTGCACGAGGATTCAGTAGCACGAGAGTTCAGTAGCACGGGGGTTCAGTTGTACAGGGTTTCGGTTATACAGGGGTTCAGTTACATGGAGGGTTCAGTTGCACGAGGGGGATTTGCGAATTGGAGGAGATGGGATGATAGTGTACTGTATAATACACAAGTGATGTTTTGGAGAGTATTGTCAATTTAAAATAGTTTAGAAATAAATTTTTTTTTTACAAGAAATGGCTGAAAAGTGTTTTGAGGGAGATGGGATTGCATGGAGGGTTGAGTTGCACGAGGGTTCAGTTAAAGGGGGTACAGTTACACGGGGGTTTAGTTAAATTGGGTTGAGTTGCACGAGGGTTCAGTAGCACGAGAGTTCAGTAGCACGGGGGTTCAGTTGTACAGGGTTTCGGTTATACAGAGGTTCAGTTACATGGAGGGTTCAGTTGCACGAGGGTTAACAGGGGTTCAGTTACATGGACGGTTCAATTGCACGAGGGTTCAGTTAAAGGGGGTATAGTTACACGGGGGTTCAGTTAAATGGGGTTGAGTTGCACGAGGGTTCAGTAGCACGAGGGTTCAGTAGCACGGGGGTTCAGTTGTACAGGGTTTCGATTATAAAGGGGTTCAGTTACATGGACGGTTCAGTTGCACGGGGGTTGAGTTAAATGGGGCTTGAGTTCCACGAGAGTCGACTATAAATAAGGCTTTTGCGTCTTTCTGAACTTTCTGTGAGAGACGGGGGTAAGTGTTTAGTTTAAATAATTCTAAGAGGAATTGAGTTTTTCTTTCATTGAAATGCAAGAGTTGGAATATTTCAGTAGTGTTTTGTCGTGGTTTAGCTTGTCACAGTTACATTCTCTTGATCTTTCAAAGTTCACTTTGATTTTATTTCATTGATTCTTTTTGTGTGCATGTCCGGGTTGGTGTTTGCAAGTCCAAGTTGGGTTTTCAGACCTACGTTTTTTAGATTTTCGTGGGTGTTTGGTTCCCGGGGTTTATTATTTGAGAAGTTAACTTTAGTATTTTGTGGTTTTACGTGCCTGAAATCATGAATTAGAATAGTTAATTTAGCTGTTTGGGTTTTCAGACCTTTTTTTTTTAGATTTTCGTGGGCGTTAGGTTCCTGGGACTTATTATTTGAGAAGTTAACTTTAGTATTTCGTATTTGACGTGCCTGAAATCATGAATTAGATAGAATATTTAATTGGCTGTTTGGGGATTTTCAGACCTAGGTTTTTTAGGGTTTCGTGTGTGTTTGACTCCTGGGGTTTATTATTTGAGAAGTTAACTTTAGTATTTTGTGGTTTAACGTGCCTGAAATCATGAATTAGAATAGTTAATTACCTGTTTAGGGTTTTCAGACCTATGTTTCTTAGATACCTTAGCTAGTTAAAACTGCGCATAAATTCTTGATTTTTTGTCGTGTTACTTAGGTAATAATGGAAAATTTAGTATTTTTTCTAATGTAAGTGTTTTTCTTAAGAAATTCCCACTGGAGGTTTTATGACTCCTCCCCACAATGGATTCAGATGGTTTTAGGACTCATCTCACTACCCACAACTCCATTCAACCTTGAGCGAAGGTATAAAAGTTTGATGAAGTATTTCTCTACTTAACAACTACATTAATAGCCTCCAAGATGATAGGACTGTATGACACAGAATTTATCGGATTAAAAAAATCATCTTCTCGTGTTTTATTTGAATGTGCTATTTTATTATTGTCTATGGATCTTGAAGAAATTGACTGTTATCATTGGATAGTGAACCATAATCTGTTTGAGTATGATAAAAGCTTGTGGAGTACTACATTACGTTATATAAACAGACTGGGATTCTATGATAGAGTGATTACACCACTTAATAAAACTGGTAAGGAACTGAGAAATTTTCAGGAGGAAGTCAGTGAAATTTGCAGCTTTTTCGGGGTTGAAGCACTCTACGTAAAGGGCAATGTACCTACAGATAAAGTTTTAATTCAAAAGTGTGACCCTAGGATTCCACTTTTCAATCTAGCCCAGCCTCTATTTCTGACCGTTTAAGTTTTGATGTTAGTGTTGTCAGTCAAAAGCTATGACCTTGAGAAAAGAGCTTGAGAAAATTGCCTGAATATCGAAAAATGGGAGAAATATCCTCCAAAAGTTGACAGGAATGCCCCCCTTCAGCGCTTTCTCTGTTATGTTGAATAAAATATGCAAAGTCGACATAGCTTTATTTCATTTTTTTAAGGTTAATTCAGACGAGGTTACGTGCGCTGTTTCCAAAGATTTAGCTAAAAAACCAGACTGGTTGAAAACGTGGAGTTTTCGTACTGCTCACTTTTTTGCAATGTGTAGGAACCGGTGGGGAATCCCCGCTCATTTGGAAAGGTGCCAAGGAAAGGCAAGCAAATAGCATGTAGTTTCAAAACGTGTTTAATCACGTTTCTTGAATGAAGTATCTGTACTGTATATTCAAGAGGTGAAATCAATAAAGAGCTTGTTACTTACTTACAAATATTTTCATAATTTCTTGAATGAAATTTCCGTATTGTGTATCCAAGACTTGACTTCAAGACAGAAATTGTTACTTACTGAGAATTTTTCATAATTTCTCGAATGAAATTTCTACATCGTGTAACTAAGTGAAAATTGTTTGTGATAAAGAGAAAAAAAAAAGTTACTTACTTGCGATTTTTCCATAATTTATTGAATGTAGTATCTCGATTGCATATCCAAGAGGTGAAATCAAAAAAAGAGTTTGTTACTTACTTACAAATATTTTAATAATTTCTTGAATGAAATTTCCGTATTGTGTATCCAAGAGTTGACTTCAAGAAAGAAATTGTTACTTACTGAGAATTTCTTCATAATTTCTTTAATTAAATCTCTACGTCGTATATCTAAGTCGTGAAATCAATTGAGAGTTTGTTACTTACTTAGAATTTTGTCATACTTTCTTGAACGAAATGTCTTTTTGTTTATACAGCAGGTGAATTCAAGAAAGAATTTGCTTCTTACTTACAATTTTTTCATAATTTCTTTAATGTAATTTTTGTATTGTGTATACAAGAGGTGACTTCAAGAAAGAATTTGTTACTTACTTACAATTTTTTCATAGTTTCTTAAATGAAGTTTCTGCATTGTTTATCCAAGAGGTGACTTCAGGAAGGAGTTTGTTACTTGCTTACAATTTTTTCATAATTTCTTAAATGAAATTTGCGTATTGTCTATCCAAGAGTTTACTTCAAGAAAGAAATTGTTACTTACTGAGAATTTTTTCATAATTTCTTGAATTAAATTTCTACATCATAGAGCTAAGTGAAAATTGTTTGTGATAAAGAGAAAAAAAAAGTTACTTACTTGCAATTTTTTCATAATTTCTGGAATGAAGTATCTGTACTGTATATCCAAGAGGTGAAAACAAAAAGAGTTTGTTACTTACTTACAAATATTTTCAAAATTTCTTGAATGAATCTAAGAGTTGACTTCAAGAAAGAAATTGTTACTTACTGAGAATTTCTTCATAATTTCTTGAATTAAATTTCTACATCGTATATCTAAGTCGTGAAAACAATTAAGAGTTTGTTACTTACTTAGAATTTTGTCATAATTTCTTAAACGAGATGTCTTTTTGTTTATCCAGCAGGTGAATTCAAGAAAGAATTTGCTACTTACTTACAATTTTTTCATAATTTCTTTAATGAAATTTCTGTATTGTGTATCCAAGAGGTGACTTGAGGAAAGAGTTTGTTACTTGCTTACAATTTTTTCATAATTTCTTGAATTAAATTTCTACATTGTGTATCTATGAGGTGACTTGAGTGAAGAAATTGTTACTTGCTTACAACTTTTTCATAATTTCTTGAATTAAATTTCTACAATGTGCATCTAAGTCATGAAACAATAAAGAGTTTGTTACTAACTTGAAATTTTTTCATAATTTCTTGAACGAAATGTCTTTTTTGTTTATCCAGCAGGTGAATTCAAGAAAGAATTTGCTACTTACTTACAATTTTTTCATAAATTCTTTAATGAACTGTCTTTTTTATTTACCCAGGAGGCGAATTCAAGAAAGAATTTGCTACTTACTTAAAAATTTCGATAATTTCTTAAATGAAATTTCTGCATTGTGTATCCATAAGGTAACATGAGTGTGTTACCTATTTACAATTCCTTCATAATTTCTTGAATGAAATTTCAGTATTGTGTATCCCATAGGTGAAAACAATAAAGAGTTTATTACTTATTTGCGATTTTATTATGATTTCTTGAATTAAATATCTGTATTGTGTCCAGGAAGTGAATTCAAGATAGCTATTGTTACTTAATTACAATTTTCTTCATAATTTAATTAAATTAATAAAACTATTTTAAACAATAAAGACGGTTTAACCTTAAAGATATTTATTGCTTGAACATATTAACAGTTTTTTTTTGAGAAAAAAAACAAAAACATCTATTTACATAAAAAATATTACTAAGAGTTCACACTTAGACATCCAGAAACGATGATCCAATGATATAGAATAGTTTTTTTTACCATGTCTTATGGATTTATCACGATCAGGTATGTCCTTAGGTATCCACTGCGCGAAGAACCTAACCTCGTCTTCAGGACGGTGATAACCCCCTTCAAATTTAGGACACTTAAACTCTTCTAGATTGAAAAGTGGAATCCTAGGGTCACACTTTTGAATTAAAACTTTATCTGTAGATACATTACCCTTTACGTAGAGTGCTTCAACCCTGAAAAAGCTGCAAATTTCACTGACTTCCTCCTGAACATTTCCTCAGTTCCTGACCAGTATTATTAAGTGGTGTAATCACTCTATCATAGAATCCCAATTTGTTTATATAACGTAATGTAGTACTCCACAAGCTTTTATCATACTCAAACAGATTATAGTTCACTATCCAATGATAACAGTCAATTTCTTCGAGATCCATAGACAATAATAAAAAAGCACATTCAAATATAACACCGCAAGATGTTTTTTTTAATCCGATAAATTCGGTGTCATACAGTCCTATCATCTTGGAGGCTATTAATGTACTTGTTAAGTAGAGAAATACTTCATCAAACTTTTATACCTTCGCTCAAGGTTGAATGGAGTTATGGGTAGTGAGATGAGTCCTAAAACCATCTGAATCCATTGGGGGGAGGAGTCATAAAACCTCCAGTGGTAATTTCTTAAGAAAAACACTTACATTAGAAAAAAAACTAAATGTTCCATTATTACCTAAGTAACACGACAAAAAATCAAGAATTTATGCACAGTTTTAACTAGCTAAGGTATCTAAAAAACATAGGTCTGAAAACCCTAAACAGGTAATTAACTATTCTAATTCATGATTTCAGGCACGTAAAACCACAAAATACTAAAGTTAACTTCTCAAATAATAAACCCCAGGAGTCAAACACACACGAAACCCTAAAAAACCTAGGTCTGAAAATCCTCACTAGTAGGTCCCTCACTACTCACATATTTATCAGTCGAAAGAAAAAAGTATAGAATTTGATGTTGTTGAGACAATAATGGAATATGTAAAATTGATCATTGGACTCTTTCGAAAAAATTAATTTCTTGATAAACTTACATGTTTGAAATATTACGGAAGAATTGTGCCTAAAATCCCAAGCATATGAGAAAGTTGAGTGTATAATCTATAGATTCCTGATGCATTTTGTTTTTCAAAATACTCTGTAATTATTAAATACTGATTTTCAAATTGAACTAGGAATCGAATCAAATTGCTGAAATTTAGATTAAGTAACAAAGGCTAGTCTTAAAAAGTGAAATGCCCTTGGTGACCACACATTTCATCAAGTCAATTGCGTTGGCAACATATCAAACTAAAAATTCCTTCACTACCGCCAAGCTTCTTGGAATATTTAAATAGGGGGCCAATGTCTTTATTGAAAACAGCCATCTTCTGGAAAAATAAATGTAAAAAAATAAAAAGAATTGGATATATACGTTTTTTGTATCTTTATTTAAAAAATGAAGAAAACCTCCCTTCCTTCCTTACATTTTCATGAATTTACGCCCTTACTGAAAAAACTGGGTTTGGTTTTTGACCGGATTTCACAAGCTCGTTATTTTCTTTTATAATTCTAGTTTTATAGTAGAATTTGAGTATAATATTATTAAAGAGCCCTAAGCTTTGAACCGTAGAATAGCAATAAAAAATGAAACAAAAGTCCTATAAGATGGACTCAAAAGATTTCGTAGAAACAAAGTAGTACGAGGGAAGTTGCATTTGAAGATGGTAGCATCTGTTGATTTTTCAAGTACAGAAGATCAATGCTTTATAGAGTAATATTCTGTATGGACTTGTGCTAGTTTTATTCAGATTTCTTGAGCAACGCTTTGCCCTTTACTCTAGAGCCTAAACAAATTACGTGACTATGCTGTAAGGATAACAAATCCAGCAATAGTTACTTTCTAGGACGAAACAAAAGAAGAGTAAATGTAGCTTGGACTTGGCTCGCTTTTACACCATCTAAGGGCTTAAGAAATAAACACAAGAATCGTTTCCTTCCAATCCCATACAGGCTCATGGGCCCCTCACAAAGTCTTCTGCCTCTTGAGAAAAATAGATTTCTGTAATATTTAGGACGGTTCTGCAGCAAGGCCTGCTATAGAAACAAGGGCCAGCCCTGACCACACCAATTCCTTGTACCAAAATATGTTACAGAGTGCACTTTAATCATCAACTAAATGAATTAATTCTTCATTGAAAGATTCTAATATATGGACCAAGGAATTATTAGTTAAGCTGTCAGAACATTATACTTCAAACTCCGCGAATGTATTAACGAAGATAAAACTCTGAGATGATAAATCACAGGGTTTTTGTGTTAGTTGCATTCAGGCTTCTCCTTCCTCACGGACCGTTTTCTCTTGATTCTCGTTCTCCCTTCACCTGGAGAATTGCCTCTTGATTCTCTTTTCCTTTCACACAGAGCATTGTGAACTGAATCACGTTCTCTCGTCAGACAGAGTGTTGTGTCTAGAAACAAGATAAGGAAATAAAGAGACTAGAATATTTCGCAGTATGAGGCAAGATACCCATGGAATCCCCAAATGAAATAATTTACCCCTATAAGATCTCAAAACTTCTCATTTTAGAAGAACCTTCTAAACTGAAATGAAAATACTGTTCCTAAAGAAGGAAGAATGAGGGCCATAAGAGAATGGGAACTAAAGAACACCTAGGACTTGGCTCTTTATTGCACCGAGCCAAGAGTGCCTTCTAGCATCTCTTACCCGCTTAAAATTAGCTTACCCGGATGTAACCTGCAAAAGCTAACAACAAATACTTAGCCGGCAACTATTCAACTGAAAAACTGTAGGCAACTAGGCGAATAACAACACTGATCACGTCTACTTCACTACAAACATAGCTAATTTAGAAACCCCTGGAAGGTGTACCACATTTCACAATTACTGTCAATTTTTGAAAAGATTGAACTTTTGTTCATATATGGCTTCAATTATCCTGCATTTTCCAGGGTTACTTGTCTGACCACTAATCAAGACCGTTTCTTCAAGTACTAGTCGTACTGACCTCATGTCATTTACGTCTTATCAGCCAAAATCGTTGAAAATCTCTTTTAATGGAAAAAATCCTGGTTTTTAACAAAGAATCCCGGTTTTCTGACAAAACTCCCGGACACAAAATAAATCCCTTACTGAAAAAAAAATCCCAGAAAACCGGGATTAATCCCGGACGTTGGTAACCCTGGTTAAGACTCATCAATAGCCACTTCCAAAGGTAATCTTTAGAACAAGGTGAAAGATTGAATCGATATTAGGAGAGGCCAGAGCTGTGAAAATTGTTAGAGTTGACTTAACTGTAAAAATAAATTCTAGTAAATCCTTATCGGCTTTTTTTAACATAGTTCGAAAGCAATAAGGAATTCAGTTTTCAATCAAGTAAATACAGGCAAAAAAATCATATGATGGGAAAACAAATTCAATGAGCAGCAATTCAATGGCATCTTTAATGACATGGTACAGAAACTACATCCGCAGAAAATAACATAAATATTCAGTAATTAGGCCAAAAAACAATTGTAATGTAACTGAGTGGTCGATCAATTGCTGTAGCCAAAGGGCCCCCTATTTAAATATTCCAAGAAGTTTAGCGGTAGTGAAGGAATTTTTAGTTTGATATGTTGCCAACGCAATTGACTTGATGAAGTGTGTGGTCACCAAGGGCATTTCACTTTTTAAGACTAGCCTTTGTGACTTAATCTAAGTTTCAGAAATTTGATTTGATTCCTAGTTCAATTCAAAAATCAGTATTTAATAATTACAGAGTATTTTGAAAAACAAAATGCATCAGGATAAAGAAAACTGCAAAATGATAAATTATACACTCAACTTTCTCATATGCTTGGGATTTTAGGCACAATTCTTCCGTAATATTTCAAACATGTAAGTTTATCAAGAAATTAATTTTTTCAAAAGAGTCCAATGATCAATTTTACATGTCCCATTATTGTCTTAACAACATCAAA